>NW_017386058.1:369476-510459 GCF_000237925.1 Schistosoma mansoni
CCTCGAAAAGCCCTCCACGACCAAACCATCCAGCTCAGAGAACAAAACATCTAAAAAATTCTAAATAAATTCGATTTTTCCCCTACGTACTATTAGCATGATGTTCTCGATTTTAATTAGTTAACATTATGTTTTTTCTGAAGCTGTATATTGGTTTCGATTACGTAACCTGACTTTGATTAACGTTTTAGTGTTAATTTATTGAACGAGTATCAGATCTCGGAAATTCCATCAACTTAGTGAAATTATATAACTTTCAACTTTGTCAAATTTCTCACTAAATATTTGTAATTACATTTTCTATATTGTGTTACAGACTTACTGTAGCATGGATTTCACGTTTTCTCTACTGTTATAATTTCTCTTCCCGCTGACATCTACATTTTCTAAATTTAATTTACTAACGTTTGTTGGTGTTGATATCAGTGAACGTTTCGTTGTCATTCTGAACATTATCAAAAGCTACTTTAAACTGTAGAAGCTGGTAATATTATTCTGAATTCCAGTCAAAGATCCCCAAGTAAAACATAAAACTCACAGAGCGCAACATTTCGTCCCTCCCTTGCAAATTTAATAGTTCGGTCGGCTATAGTAAGTGTATTACTTTGGGGACAAAAAGTTGTTTTAGTAATTAGGAGTTTCACAAACACATTTCACTGGGATAATGTCAGAGGTTTAAACTAGAAACAAATATAATCTTGAAACAGCAAAAGTCATAAAATCTTTGTCTCCTTTAAACTGTGCACACCTAAATTGGGCAACCTATTTTTCTGTGCATGGTCTTTTCAATAAATAAGCGAACACAGCTACTATGATTGTTAGTTATGAATATAACCAAACAAACGATCAACTGAATTGTATTTAAGTGAAAATTCAGTCTGATTGTGGTATCCTGTTTTTATCCAACTAATAAACAAATGGTAGTATCTGGAGTGATTAGTAGTATATTTCTGGGCCATAATTACATCATCTACAAGTTCACTCTCCTTTCTATTGACTGTGGTTTTCTTTTTTTCAGACATTTAAAATGCTCACCTATGGCTGCATTCAGACAGTATAGAGACGATAATACATGAAACGATAATTTGTCTGGAAAAGTTGATTTTTGAAGAATTCCATAGTTTCTCATGGATACTTAGAGTAAGTTAAACAAAGATAGGATACATTTATTGCTACAGATGGGGAGTATTTTAAAGATTAGATTGATATATTCTAAAGCTTATAAAATAAAGTTTCCATGACCTTAGTTCACATGTTTATTGCTAGACTTTTATTCAAAGAGCTCACCCATACATTAAATTAGACACTAATTACTATTGTTATATATATATATACTGAATTTGTTTAGAAGAAACAACGTTTCTTGTCTTATTACTTATCTGTAGAAAAACTTTTTGTTTCTAATCGTCGTATGTCACGAAATTGCTAGCTAAATGTTTCAGCACAAAAATTGTGTCAACATAAATAACTGGTGAAGGAAAGGTGTCGCAAAAAGTCGAAGATGGCAGTAAACAATTATCTTCATTTGTATAGTTTGCTTTATAGTTCACTGGACTAAGTGGACAAGCAGAACTGATTAAAGGAATTTACTAAATAACTTAATCCAATGCTTTTTGAAAGCCTTACTGATCATGTAAGCATAAATCTATAAAATAAATTTATTAAAAAAACAAACAGAATATTTCTAAGTGAATTTATCGCCAAAAAGATATCCAATGTAGGTTTATCTATTTAGGGTAGAATTTATTAGATTTACATATTACTGTAAAATACTATACCTCATACCTATATACTATAATTAGAGCAAGCTATATACTTTGTCAGAATGTATGGTATCAATGCGAGCCAACAACTAATTAAATGTAGATCTTAACCAATGGTCTTAATATTTCATAGGGCTCTTTTTATTTAATTAAATTAAGTGTTTTTTTAATAGTTGAGATCATGAATCAATTGAAGCTAGACCACCATGGAAAACCTGGAAGCACTGGACGGCCATTTCGTCCTATTGTGGGACTATAATATTCACAAAACTCCTTCTGATATTAAAATAGGTGAGTTGAATAGCAAGTCTGTGAAACATCATGAGGTATCGAATAAGAAAGAACTGACCTTATTCATGAGCATTAGTGAACCTTAGTTTTTATTGATAGCCCCATCATATTCTGCATCTAATAAGATACAATTTGTACTATAATCTAACAATATACAGAAAAAAACTACTTTTAAACTGTTCTTAACATCAGAACAAACTTTGTAAGAGATTTCATAGTTTTTAAGGAAAGTGAAATCACTATTCAACGCTTCTATGTATATAGTCTACAAGAGATTTTGAAAACAAAAACACTAAATAACACATTATATAATAAGGAAATTAATGAAAGAGAAAAGAAAACAAATCGGAGGAATAAGAACTGCAAATTAATAGAGGATTATCTTAACCTAAAAAAGCAAAGTTCCTATATGCATGTAGGTTAAAACAAAGTGAAACTTCTTTTTCAAAAGTTATTCTCAAGATATTTCATACGAAATCACTAATAAGCAAAGATGGATAGTGGCTAGCAGTGGAATCCAGAACGCGTGTTTCGTCCTATTTGTGACTTGTCAACTGGATGTGCCTGTTGATGTTCACTCTGGGACTCGAACCCAACACCTTTCGCTTTAAACGCCATTGTGTTATCCACTTAGCTACTGAGTCCTGATAGCTGCTTGCTTGTGCAATGGGGTGAAGTTTAAATTCACTTGGCGTTGTTTACCTGTATCTTCCCATTGATGTTTAGGAGTGGCTATCGGGAATCAGTAGCTAAGTGGATAACAAGATGGCGTTTGAAGCGAAGGGTACTGGGCTCGAGTCCCAGAGTGAACATCAACTCTAAGATGCAGGTACATACAGCTGACGAGTCCCAAATAGGACGAAAGGCGCCTCCTGGATTCCACCGCTAGCCACTATCCATCTTTGCTTAAAATGCTTGTGAATTAAGGCTATATCGAGGCAATACATACAGTATGCACATATGCCAATAAGAGACTGACCAGTTGTAGTCCTAAACATCAATAGGAAGATTCAAACAAACAATACTAATTGAATTGAAATCACTTATAGTTACAATATAATATGTAATGAGATAAGAAAAAAACCCCCCTACTTACACCTCTATACAATAAAACTCTGTTTAAGGTCACAAAAAAAGATCCAACCTATTACAATTTATTTTTTTCTAAAATAAAAAAAACTACAACTCTGTTACTTTTTTTTGTTTCAAAATCATTAAAAATTAAAAAGTGTCAACACAATTAAAAAAATTTATTTAGTTAATCTGAAAAATTTATATTCGAAAATTTTGCATTGCAAATGAATTCAGTCAATTTTATTTTTTGAACCGTGGTCATATTGTCAAGAGAAGCCAAAAACAAAAAAATAGACACAAAAATAAAAAAAAACTTCAACACAAATTTGAATTCATTAAAATCATAAAAGTTAGAACAATAAACATACTTTGTTTTTTTTCTTCTTAGTTTAAACCCCCCTTTTTATTATCAGAATTACACAACTGCTATTGACCTTACTGACTAGATATAATTTTTTGGGGTGGTTTCTGTATTTGTTTTTCATTTTCAAGCATAAATTATTCCATTTTTTTGTTTGTTTAGCGAGTATTCAATTTAGATTGAAAAATAGGAATAAATCAAAACCTTTAGGAGCTAGTCAAGGGAATCGTCAGAGTTATTAGGTGTGAAGAACTATTATCTGATAAATTAGTGGGGTTTTTTTAAACAAAATATCATTCTGGTGATTTCAAAATTTTAATTACTTATTTCGGACATTTTACCCCAGTATGGAACTTCAAAGTGCACCAACGATCTTGTATGCAAGTATCGAACCCAAGACTTTCTGTCTCGAACGCGAACGCCGTCGGATGCCAGCTTAGTGGTCTAGAGATTAAGCGTTTGTGTACTAGACCGAGGGCCCTGGCTTCGACTTTTGCGTATGGGACCCTGGATGAGCACTGCTGAGTCCCATGTCAGGATGAAACTATCATCTAGTGCTTCAAGGCTTTTAGAGGTCTAACTCAGACCAGCTCATAATCTCAATGAAACCTAATTCATTCAAAACCAATTCATTGGAAGACTCTTTAATCAGAACGGGTGTAATAGTTGAAAAATCATTTCAGCACAGACAGATATGCAGACATACTTCATTATATTTGTCTCAAATCCACCATCTAATCAGTTGAAAGACAGTATACCAGTGACCCTAATAGGATAAGGAAATGATCTGTAGTCATTAAACAACCCCTTTACCGGTTGTCCGAAAAAGTATTTGTAGTTTTATTTACTACTTAAATTTAGTCAGTAGTTAAGAAAGAATAACAGAATTTATTTCACTGGTGGACATAAAGCAAATGTTTGATGACGACTCCTGACATTCGGTTAGTGAATTTAGGTAATCATATAACAATCACTCACAGATATACAGAAATAACTTAGAAAGAGAATATTTGTTCGCTTCAAACGCCATCACGTTATCAACTTAGCTACTGAGTCTTGATAACTACCTGCTTGTACAATGGAGTGAAGTTATATTCATTTGTGTCTTCCTATTGTTATTTAGGACGGCAATTGATCAGTCTCTTGTTGGCATATGTGCATCCTGGGATGTTTAGGTCGTTTACCTATTAACAATACAAGTACTTTGTGCTAACAACAGCAATAGTGTTGTCAAGACCGATGCTATTTTCTACAAACGTTACTAATAGGAGGTATTGACGGTCATCAGGGTTTATAGATTAAAAAGGAAAGAGTTAACAAGCATCAGATGGGAGTTGTATATTTCAATTGTTTCTATCTTACTTTCAACAGTCTTACATAAATTCTTACTACAGATATACGCGTCCAGATTTATTAGTAAGCGATTTCTTTGAACAGTTCTCCACTCTGATCTGCATAGTTCTAGGTGAATATAATTGACTAAGATATATAGTACGTGAGTCTAGATTCACTAAGCTACATGAATACTATGGGTGTTTATACAGAACATGTGACAATGAATAATGAATATATTATCAATATATGATGAACTGGCTACAAATATGAGTTTACTTTGTACTATGCAAGCCTATCCAGCAAAATGTAAGAACTGGAGGGGAATAGACGTAGGATTTATCTTATTAAAACGTCTATCTTACAACTCATTTAGAATTTATGATCGATTTCTTTTAAAAAATTTCACAAACTCTTAATGTCTTTTTCTCCAGAATTCAATCATATCGAGCTGTCTATTTTCACAATAATCTTAAGCGCAAGATCTAACGTTTAAGGTTTTCTAAAACATCTTAAGGGTGAACACAGAGTCATTAAAACAATATCTTTTACAGTTTACTAATATCACAACGATCGCAAAAGTGGAAGAATATGGTACATTTGTTGAGATGAGATGTATTGCCATTGAGAGAAGTAAATGAAAATAAGATAGGTAGAGAAGGTAGGAAGAGCTTGTACAAGAAATACAACGAAATAATGTCCAGAATGGTATGGAAGCTTGAATTCACATCTTAGTTATTAGAGATTACTTGAGCAAGTTCCTTACGATGTTGACTGGTTTGATAAGAATACCAACAACGAGGAGAGTAGGACTCGATGCCGACCGAATTCCATGCACATTACTACACTGAGCAGAAAACTACTAGGCGGAACGGGAGTTCAAAGCATTTTGACATGGTTGTACACACATTTAGAAGTACTAAATTTTGTAAACTATCTTGAGGGATGAAACCGACCGCAGCAAACGGACACTAGTACAATTAAACCTTAAGTATTTTTTAATGTCCTCATTTTGATTGTCCGCAAATTTCATTTAAAACTACTGCAATTCAAATGAGAGAGCCGCTTTGAACTTAATAAGAATAACTATCTGATATGGTAAAATCGAGAGACTATACTCAAAACGCTACAAAGTGTCAAATAATTTGCAACTATCATTTTGTTATGACGCTAGGGTTTTTTCGTTGATACGAATAGAACGTTAATTTACCTTATACGAATATCTACACTAGATTCCCTCACAGTGTCTACTCTACAAGACTTCAACACAACTCAGATCAGGAACACGTGATTAGCCTGACTAGAACGTAAATATATTTACACGCCAAACCGACACAATCCAACAACAAATGGACAATCAATAATAAATAATAAGGGCACGAAAATATATAACTCATCTAACACCTGTCGGATTATCTACAAGTCTTACTAAGCAAAACAATCAATCATTATCATTCCTGCCCACACATCACATTAATAAGCCACAAGATCAGGAAACCGGTTAATTCGGAAGTTCCAGGTTACTAGCAATCATAACGCAGTGATATTTATAAATAAGCTGAACGCTATTCGTTGTAAATGCAACATTATTCCAGCAACAGATCATAAGGCAAGAATGAACGCTTCATGTAAGAGTAAATCTTTAATTGTGAAAAATTTATAATGTTATGATGATATTGCTTTTTAGAATATGCAGGTAAGCTGTGCTTGGTCTAACGGAATCTTCACAATAGCTTAAACAACAAAATATAATATCATTCGTTATAATACATGGCTACTGCATTTCGTCGAATAATGGTTTGTTAAAATTCAAAAATTGCAGATGAAAACCTAAAACAATCATAAAAAGATACCAACTAAGTGTTATGGGTAAAATTAAGACTAAACATCAGTGCTACAGTATAACACATTTTTATCAAACAGAAAATAGGGATACTGTACAAATTCAAAGTATCAAAAGATAATCAATCATGTTTTCTCTTTGTCTGATACTTTTGCTAAAGCAGAACCAATACCGAGACGTTCTAGTTCTTCTGTAAGTTTCCCAGAACGATGCATATCTAGAAGAATATCACAACCACCAATAAATTCACCGTCAAAATATAACTGAGGGAAAGTTGGCCAGTCAGCAAACACTTTAGCAGCAGCTCGTAGCTCTTCATTCTCTAAGACATCATACGACGCGAACAATTCTGGATCATCTCCTTTACTTGCTTTTTCTAGAATTCCATGCATTTCTAGGATACGACAAACAGCATTGCTGAAACCACATCGTGGTTCATTTGGATTCCCTTTCATAAAAAGCACAATACGACTTCCTTTCACCAAATCAGAAACATTGTTTACCGAATTGTCTGACGGGGTATCAGAAAACTGTCTATGGATAATATAATTGAATTGGGAGAAAGTTGGTGAAGCGACAAGATGTTTTGTAGACTGAAAATGTGATAAAAGCAAAAATAATGCATGAATAAATATGATTAGTGTTATAATAGAGTGGGACTATCTTTTGAAAGACTATCACTTACATTTTTATTGTATAATCATTAGACATTTGGATTATCGTACATTCATATAGTTGCAAGATTTTGTCTGGTACAGAAAATATTGTTTTGTTTTATTTTCCTCAAGTTACTGTTAATTAATTATGGACCTATTATTTCAATCTCTTTCATATACGGCATACCTAAGCCCATATTGTAATTTCCTATTTATCTTTGTATGTAGTCTGAAAATTAGTCTTTACAGGTCACACTAGCTTGAGTTATGAATTGAACTGTAAACATTTAAGTCATCTATCTACTGTGTTGTTGTTCTATTCTGGCTATCGGGCAAGCAAGCGTGGGAGAACTGTATTTTGAACAAATAGGATTTAAGTATTGATCATAGTTGTTATCTTAACATCATCGAATCGGTGGTCAAAGGAAGGTCGTCGTGTCATTTGGTTAGTAGATCATCAGTTTTATATAGGCAATCTAGACGATGTATTCAATATTCGGATGCGATCATACAACTGGACATTGTATTAAGACCTATTCACACAGGATTCCAAAGAGTATAATGGCTGGGGATAAATCTTAACTAGAAAGTTATTAACCTAAAAGCTTTGTCGATTCGATTAGGTTAGAAACTCTAAAAACAATAAATTTATTGTTTATTTTCTAAACATAAACATTTTCAAATAAATTTTATTTTTACAGAATTGTACAGATACATACATAAAAATGTTTGAACATACCACTGCAACCTTCAAAGATGAGGCTTTCAATGAACCGCCAAGTGAAGTCAAAAATCGAACAGGAAACTTCAATACAAACCCCATTTCTATAGGGTAAAACAAAAAAAAAAAACGAAATATCCGAAGATTATTACAAATTGGGATTTCCTAAGGGTAACATATTCATGACTAAATTGTTTGGTCACTTTTAGGACATGAGATGAGAGGATCATCATTTCAATGTGACATATGTTATTCATCCTAATTAATTATCAGTAAGGGGTTGTGGAAATTGTTGGATTTCATTCACATCAAGAAACTATCCCGCAGGTAGGATAGTGGATGGGCACTGGTGGAGAGTTTCGTACTAGGAAGAAAGGCTGTCTAGTGCTTCCATGTTTTCAACGGTGTTCTGCTCTAACTTGAGTCGGTTCATGATTTCAATGTGATTATTACTTATACACCACTTTACTCCCCAATAATTTTCCTGTTCCTCAATTAGAAGTTCAGTCATATTACTTTGAGGAATCTAGATAGTATATTCAATCTACAATGTTTAGATAGCCTATTTTTCCCATTTTCGTGATCAGATATTGCATCACGCCAGTATGACAGCAGACATTAAAAAGTTTCTATCAACAGAAATGTACTAATTTAGCATTCACCTAGCAACTTAAACACAACGAATTCGACTCAAACAACTAACACAAGATTTCTTGGGAGACTCAAATGAAGGCGACACAACAGTTGGTACACATTTTTTATGTGTATTCTCTGTCAAAACGAGTAACAAATGCATCAGAATTCATACACATAAATTAGACTTCACTGCAGTGGTTTCGATTTCGGTCTAAAAATTTCTTGCTGGAACAACATCTATACTATTCGATAAAGTGATTATTATTTTTATCAATCTATTTTCACAGGAATCGTTAACCTTGTTACCGAATGCCTAGACCCACTATTCTTCATGTACATTGCCATTCGCGAACATGGATTTCATATACTCATATTAACGAAATACATTTACCAAAGTATTATAAGTCCAAGAGAATTTTATAATGAATTAAAGAGTCTAAAAACTACTTACGATTTGCACAGTTGCTTGGAATTCCCTTACTGTCACTATGCACTATTATCTGTAATAATCAAGAATGAAAAATATGAATGTTTATGTGAGTGCGTTGTGTTTATTTGAAATTAACAAATTTACAAAATAATAATCAGATTGAAAACTAATGAATCAATATCCTGTAAAACCATAGTTCACCTTATTAATGACTGATTAACAGACAAAATCATTCATTCAGAGACGAAAATAACAATCAGACAAATATCAATTAAGTAAACAATTAAAACAAGCATCGACAATCAAAACAAACAATCAGACTCATCATTCAAAAGACCAATCATTTAAGGCAAAACCTGGTTAGGATTCAGATGCGCATAATCATCACATTATAAATATAACAAAAAAAATTAATGAATATATATATCAATCAATAATGCACATACTAGAAACCAATTTGAAGTACCATACACAGAGAGAGAGAGAATTTCGTGAAAAGAATTAATTCTGGAACGAAGAAAGGAAAGGAGAAAAAAACAAAAATAAGAATTTGAGACATTTATTTTAAACATAGACACAACATAATTAAGACTGAAAACATTTTTTGTTTTAAACTTATATTAATCAATCATAAACAGTAATAAAAACAATAAATCAAAACTGGTAGTTATTATTACTTCATAGGAAATATGCGGAAACTAAGTTTAATTTTTTTAAAGTTGAAATCATGAGTCAATTGAAGCTAGACCACCATGGAAAACATGGAAGCACTGGACGGTCGTTTCGTCCTATTATGGGACTCCTCAGCAGTGCGCATCCACGATCCCGCACTCGCAAGATCCGAACCCAGGACCTACCAGTCTTGCGCCAGAGCACTTAACCGATAGACCACTGAGCTGGCCGGCATCCAACGGTGTTAATGTCTAACTTCAACCAATCCACGATTTTGAGCAACCGTTCACTAATTGTCTTTAGTGAGTTGATATCTCTACAACAGACTTGGTTGAACTCCATTGGTCACTGCTTCCCACTAGAACTCCAGGAAATATCTCTTGAAGTCAGTCACTAGTGAACATATGATATGAAATCTCCACAAAAACCCTTCTGATCTATAATTTTTTAGTCTATAGCACACAAATTGAATACAAAACAGATAGTTATTGGAAAGTCAATACTTTCTGGTTTTTAGTAATTATCTAAAAAAAATTGATGAATTTATCACCTTAGAGATTAAATAGTTCACTTAAATGATTGTTATTTAGGGTACAAAAGAAGTTCAAGTGTATACATCAGAGAAAGTCAATACTTTCTGGTTTTTAGTAATTATCTAAAAAAAATTGATGAATTTATCACCTTAGAGATTAAATAGTTCACTTAAATGATTGTTATTTAGGGTACAAAAGAAGTTCAAGTGTATACATCAGAGAAAAAATCATTAGAAACTATATACACATTTGGAATAAGACCATATAATTTGATACATATTTTAAATTAATAATGTCAGACAAGATTTTAGTGTCAGATGTAGACTTTGAACAAGTCACAAAGAATAATAGATAGGTTGTACATTATTTTCCTGTCTATCTATCAATCTATATGAAAAGTATAGTTATGATAATATTCTCTTCATTTCTTCCTCTTTACAAAGTGACTATACTATTTGAAATTTGTCACCTCAGTTATTAGATAGATACTTACTGGAACTACAACATATAAATCGGTAAAACGTTCATATTAATCAGACAATGACTAAGAAATTTGAATGCTGAAAAGAAGTAGGTGACAGCAACATGTATTCGATAATTTTGAAGTTCAAAACTTAGACCAGACCACTGAGCGAAACGCTGGATTTATTTTAATTGCTAATTTTCTACAAATACAATTTTGTTTTTTTTACTTTATACTTAATCGGCTCGATACCACTGTGAAACTATTCATTTAAACTTACAGGAAAATTCTTAAGAAACTTGTTTATACTTATTCTGAAAAACCATCATGAGCACATCACTATCAATGTCATTAATCTGATAAGTTTTAATTATAATCAAAAACTAGCCTAAGAATAAGTCGCTAAGGTGAATTGTGAACTCTAGAGTGTTAACGAATATCAATAAGAAATACGATAAGTTATACATATCGAGTGATAGAATCAATTAACTGACGTTTGAATATCAGCTATTGATATTTTTTTTATTACCTCTATCTTAATCTTCACATTCATCATTTCCAGTTCGTTTATCGAAATTACCTTGATAACACCCCTCTTATTACGTATTATATTCACACAATAATATTATTATTTATAAGAACTTTCGTCTAAATTAGAGCGAATAGTTTCACAGTATTTGAGCGCCGAGTTGATGTAAGACATTAAATAGGAAGAATATGTATTTGTAAAATCTCAGCGAATGAATTTGAAGTAAACCCAACGTTTCGCCTGGTAATCTGGTCCAAGCTTTTTCAAGATATTTCCTTGAAAATGCATTATTATTACTATTTATCACTATTATCTCAACTGACAAGATGAAATTCTCCTACTATGAATTTTATCCACACAATTTTTGCATTTTCATTTTTGCTATATTACTATTATACTGATTGTGACTGAACACTTTACTCCAAATAATTTTGACCTTTCTAATCTACACATAACACAATTTTGAAGTATATATGTCGTAACAGATGCAAATGCTCACCATTTTTAACATATGACATCGTCAAATCAACCGAAACATGCCTCACTTTGGCCTTTATAATATATCCTAATTATGGACTTATAACTGTAGAGCCTGATGATGAAGTTATTGAAAACAATTATTCACTCAAATATTGTTCATTTTTTAATATTCTATCGGGATCTTTAAACTAAGTTATTCATGGATAAAATGATTATAATATTTTAAAAACACATATAGTAGAAATAGACGTGAAGTGTTATGCAATATTAAATAATCTAATGATTGAAGAAAATACGTAATATTTCCACATTTTAATAGTTATCCAATTAATGCTTAAACTATCTGGAGAACTATAAGCAAAGATGGATAGTAGCTAGCGGTGGAATCCAGAACGCGCATCTCGTCCTATTTGGGACTCGTCAGCTGTATGTACCTGCATCTCAGAGTTGATGCTCACTCTGGGACTCAGTAGCTAAGTGGATAACAAGATGGCGTTTGAGGCGAAAAATACTGGGTTCGAGTCCCAGAGTGAACATCAACTCTGAGATGCAGGTACATCCAGCTGACGAGTCCTAAATAAGAAACGCGCGTTCTGGATTCCACTGCTAGCCACTATCCATCTCTGCTTATAATGTTTGTGAATAAAGGCTATATCGAGGCAATAAGCACAGTATGCACATATGCCAATAAGAGACTGATCAATTGCAGTCCTAAACATCAATGGGAAGATTCAAATAAACAATACCAAGTGTATCTGGAGAACTGCTGCTAAAAAACTTGTCAATTAATTATCCTAAATATATTAAAAAAAAACAATAAGCGTACAATAAAATTGGAGTTGAGTGGCATGAACCGAAGGATGACTGACTAACAATTTGCAACATAAAAATTACTCAATATTAAACTTTTCTATTTCAACTGGGAAAGAAATACATATTTTTTTAAAAAACGTAACAGATACTCCATCTAAAACAATCAATAAATGGTAATCATAGATTATGGTGAACTTAGTATATAGACAAAAACAAACAAACGAACAAGAACAAACACACAATGAGCAAAAAAACGAGAAACACTCAATATAATTTTCTATTTCTATGAATTATATATATATATATTGAATTTTATCAATGAAAATCATACAATTAAATAATAAATATTGTAATACTGTCTATGTTGATCCTGGTATTCGTTTACTGAACAACAGGCGGCGTGATCAGCTCTACATGCATCAAATGAGCATGTAGAACAATTTTCGTCTTAGAAATAAGGGTTTAGTTTTCTTGTAGGTACTAAAATAAAACCTAGTGTCAGAATAGATAAACATGCAAACGAAGTAGAATGAACATAAATCATTACGACGACAAGATAACAATAAATATGTATAAAAAAAGGGGGAGAATTCATAAGAGGAGACGTATGTGTACACGTCAACACAACATTGAAATGATGATGTGAGAAAGTAGGGGGGGGATGGTAAAGATAAAAAGGAAACAGATTAACTAGATAGTGAAAATAGTAAATTAAATTAATAAAGATAATAAAGACAACAACACCAACAACTGAGATTTAATCTGACTAAAATTGTAAATGTCACACTTACAAACACACAAAGGGATACTACTAATAATAATAAAATAAATGAGGCAATGAAATAATAATAGTTTCAATGAAAAATAATAGTAGACAAAAATTACATATCTCTAAGAACAATTAAAACCGAACATATTTAATTCACATAAAATTTATATCATAATATCAAGAAAGAAAAGAAAAAAAATAAGCAAAACCAGGTGAAAATGAATGAATATGAAAATAAATCTATACATATTTCATAATCGGAAACATTGAACTAGATGATATACACACATGCAATTCCAGGCTCTACAATGTTTTCTATCTGTCCAGATATTCATCTATGTGAAAAGTATGAGTTATAATAAGATTCTCTTCATTTCTTCTTCTTTTTTGTACATAGAAAGTTAAATCATGTAGGAGGCAGTCAATTGAACTAATAGTAGAATACACATTATTAAAATGTGTCACCAAAACTATAACCACTGACTCTACTATTTAAACTTTGTCGACTTCCATGAAAACTGAATTGTTCAAAGTATGGTCCATCGACAATTCGATTCATATTATCTTCATTATCGTTTGGAGGAGTCAGATCAACTGATGTATCCTTGAATTCATCTGGGACATATTTTGTGTCTTTTTCATCGACCACATCTGGTTTCCATGGTGGTTGAATATCTCTGAAAAAGTAAATGAGTAAATATATATATAGTACACAGCAGGCTATGGATATGAAATATTTATTTCTGAGGAGAAATGAGACAAAATAACAAATTTGAAAAAAATCACGTAAGTTGTATTTGTCGTTAAATGTTAACTTAAATTTTAACAGCTTAGCAAACTATGCTGAAGCGACGTCCCTGGGAAAATAGTCACTGAATGAAATATGTTATCTTTATTTAAATACACAAATATTGATACAAAGAGACACCGAATACATATGCGCCACACAAGTCATCTGTGTGTGGGAAAATAGTAGTGGCTGTGTATGCGTGGCTATGTGAGAGCATTTCGAGGAGAGTAGACTCTCCGCATCCTCGGCAGTACCAGGGCATTTGGGGGCGAATGAAATAGGTACAATTCATTTGTATTAGTCTAAATCTTTCCGTTGATGTTTCAGGCTGCAATTGATCAGTCACGTTTGGTATACGTATATCCTGTACGAATTACCATTAATTCACATGTATTATAAACAGAGATGGATGGTGGCTAGCAGTGGGGTCCAAGACGAAACGCGCGTCCTGGATTTAACCATCCATCTCTGCTTAAAGTGTAATATGTACGGTTCTAATTTACTATTTTGTTGCTACTACTGTCTTAGTTAAGAGGTATGTACCAATAATTGCCCTCCATGACTTTATAGAGATCGACAAACGCTCGAAATATATTTACCTAACCAAAAGTCAACATATTTATTTTTTGTTTTGAGGAATCGAGTTCACAAAAATTATTTTTTTTATTTCGGCACCATCTCTCCAGTGGTTTACAAATTACTTAATATCTGTTTTTAATCTCAATCAACTTAAAAATAGAGCATCATTCAATATTAATGAGTTTATATTTGTTCAATTTAAGGTAGACTAATGAGATATTGGAACGTGGCTAGGAAGACGGTAAGTGGCACAAATGTATCTGATGCACAAAATTAATACCATCCAAGTTCTGGGATAAGTGGATTTCATAGTGTAAATGGGGCGTTTCCATATCTGATAGTTCTAGTAATGTGACAGATGTTTGATGTACGCCTGGATGAATTGATAACAAGGTTTACAGCAAATAATATAAGGAGACAAGTAAATTACATAATTTATGTTCAGTCAAAGATTTGCTTCGACTGAGTGCAAAAACAGGGAGTGATAAGTTGCAAATCAACAATTGAGATAGTTAAATCGTAAAATAGGGGCTACTTTATTTTAGATTTTAATTTATAGCCTCCTCTACACATACAGAGATGATCTGAAAACTCTTACTGGTGAATTTGTGTAAATGTTGAGAATGAGGATTAAAATCCCAAAATGAAGACACATTGAAATAACTATATACTAGTAATATTGATTTTTTGGAATATAGCAACTCAGATAACTGCTCATTACCTGATTTTCACTTGGTAAAGAGACAAGATTTACGAAAGATATTTCAAATAATGGAGATAAGCAAAAAAGAGATTAAAAAGTAGAAAGTAAGTACATGTAAGTAAATGAGTTATATACATTGATCTGAAGATAATGACCAACTTAACAGTCAAAAATGTTCTATAAGACACATTAAGATTTGAAGGCGTTAGCGTGACTAACAAGTGCATTGTATACTTTATAACTGGACAGCTGGACTCTTGTAGTAATCTGAAATGTGATCTGTATGTGAAGAAAAATACTTTATAATAATAAAGTGAGGTATCAGTCAAGTCTACTAAAGTTAGTACTGTTTGTTGAAATCATTCATTAATGACACCTTTATGTGTTGTATACTTCAAGATCTGTAAACCATTCCGTTGAATGCAAGCAACATAAAATTGGCTCATGAACTCAACTATTAAATTACTATAATATCCACAAAACCCCTTTTCTGATAAAATTTAATTGGCGAATTATGAATTAAAACACAATTCAGTTAATATACACCATGAATTTTAAACGATACTGTGTATGTTCACATCCAAGAAATAACTAATGACTAATATATCCTGCCAATCTTTTGTGATGACTAAAAATAATGACCATTCATTTCACACAACAAACTATAGAACATAAATTCGGTCCAATCAATACATCAACAAGATGTTCAGATGTCCTTCTTGTGTCAAGTAAACTATGTTAAAATGATGTGGAATATGATAAAAGGATTATAAATAAGAATATTCAAATTATCTGATGGTAGATAATTTCAAAGATATACGCATATAATAAGACAAGTGACTGAGATCAAGTGCATAGTACGGTAATCGGTCCACTGGTAAGCAAAACATGTTTCATTTGTCAATGTCCTCAGGTTTGAAGATGATTTCACTGGTGCAATTAAGTATGATTTTTATTTCACGATAGAAACAGATTGAATTATTATTCTACCCAAAATTTTTGGTTATCTTTTTCAGATATTTCCATAGTAATGAGCAGAGATGGGTGGTAACTAGCAGTGGGATCCAGGACAAAACGCGCGTCCTGGATTCCACTTCTGGCCACCATTCATTTATGTTTAAAATGTCTATGACTTAATGACAAAATCGAGGCAATTCGCGCAGGATACACATACGCTAAACGAGACTGATCAATTGCTATCCTAAACATCAATGGAAAGATCAAAACAATCAATCCAAATGAAATATTTTGGTAGTTGTATTCGAAACAGAAATCAACACTGCTATAACAAGTCTTCTGGTGACTAATTTAAACAATTAGTATATCTCGAATATAATAAGAATGACAAACTAGAAATACATTATTATTGATTACAACATACTTTCTTATTAAACGATCCCAATCGACTGATGCAAAAAACAAATGTGCCATAACCTCCAAAACATCTTGTATTCCACCACCTAGTCGACTTGTTGGATCTTTAATTAAAAGTCTAGACAAGATATCTTGGGCTGGGTGTGAAAGACGAGCTGGGAAGGAGACATTTTCCTAAAGTAATAAAAATGGCAAAATATGATATAATCTGAATGACTACTACTGCCAAAATATTTGCATAAACATTAAGATTATTTGTAATAACCTAATTGATACCTAACTACATAGAATAATAAAAAATCCAAACTACTAAATTCTTGACATGGTAAGATATCTAGGTTTGAGTAATAAAAAAGAAGTGACAATTATTGTCAAGAGACAGAGAAGAGATCATAAAATTGATACCGACTCTTCGTTTCTTACACTTACAATTGTCATGATTAATGTTACGGTTCTGACAAATTCTGGAAGTTCAAATGAACTAGGTAGTTTTCTCAAGGGATCGCCTTACAAATCATATCTACAAAGTAGTGAGATGCTACATGTAATGTTGTGACAGCTGATTGTCAAGGTAGGCATTGGACGTCTCAGGACTCTGAAGTTAGTATGGATCACTTGTCCGGAATCATGGATTCCTAACTCTTCTAAAATAAACCTTTCGTATCCTTCAGCTATGTCTAACCACCAAACGTCCGTTTCCGTTCTATTATTGCAGGAACACCTTACCAACGTGGAGTAACGAGGACTTTTCATGGGGCCGAAAACGCACGATTTAATGAGATCATACCGAGTAGGAAAACCCTATTTCCACTCTTGGCAATATAATAGCATAAAAAGACACGTACAGTAAGCTTGTTTAGGATTTAGTTACTTGCGACACATTTAACTTGAGATATTCATATATCTACCAAAACATTTCCCAAAAAGCATAATACTGCACTTTGTCTTGCTTGGAGTGAATAACATGTGAATGAAAATATGTTTCATTAAGCGATAGGAATTACGTATGTTTCTCATCGATAAACCAATAAGATGTTTCAAATTTTACAATCCAGTAGGATTTTATAACTTTTCGGTAGGTATGAACTTCGATTGAAACAAAAAAACATACTAACATTTTTATCATAATTAACAAATATAAATGTGCAGCTGATTAGCAATTATTCACATAAGATAGAGCTATTTGTTTTGTTTTTGCTATGGTAGAAGACAATTAAGTCATGATACGACCGCGTCGACATTCAGAAAAAAAACGAAAATCTGGTATTTCCAAACAAAGGCAACATAGTGATCTGGCAAAGTGACAATAAACTGAAATCTCTATCATTTTGAAATATCAAAAAAAGAACGGAAAGGAAAGAAGAAGCATACGATGATAACAAAATTCAGTTTCGGCTGACTTACTTGCAGTATTAACTCAAATAAGACTTCATGATCACTTGAATAAAATGGTAAACGTCCACACATCATTTCATACATTACTACACCAAGGCCCCACCAATCAACTGAACGCCCATAATCGTTATCCAACAGAACTTCAGGTGCTAAATATTCCGGTGTACCACAAAATGTTTTAGTTGATGCACCATAGTACATATCTTCTTTGCAAAGACCAAAATCAGCGATTTTTATATGACCATCTTTATCCAACAATAAATTTTCCAATTTAAGATCCCTGGTCAAGTTAGAGCAAGAATACAAAACACCAAGTGTTGTATCAACCATTCACACTTAGAAGAAAAATCTTTGGATATAAAAACAAAAATCTACTGTAAGAACTGATAAGGCTTCGAAGGTTAATGAAGTGGTCGATACACTGAACTAGTTCACGGTATATTGTCCAACCAAGAATTCATGAAGTTTCTTGAAATAACATCTTGTATTTGTAAACAGAGAAAAGTATATATTCTTGCTTGCTTACTTGTTTTAAACAGACAGGCAAAAATATATCACATAATTCTGATAATCTTCACCCTCTTATTACACTATCGATATATCAGTTATCTATTCCAATTTGATAAAGGTTGTTGGGTAGCAGACTGATCACTGAACAACTTAAACCACAAGTTACCTTTAGAAGTGTTTGATCATATTCCTCTCTCCATCAAACCAGGTTATGTGACATGGTATCAAAGAACAAATGTTTCAGTCAACATGTGTCGGTTAGGTCGTCATAGCATATAGGCCTAATCCGTGTCAAGGTAACAAGCTACAGTCAAGAAAAAGTACTATCCCCGAGTACTTCTTAAAATCAAAATTACATGAAATATAACATACGAAGAGAAAAGGGAAGTTATATATATATATATATATATATATATATAATTGATTCCGAGGATATTTTTCTTCATACCTATAAACAACATTCTGGTGATGTAAATAACCTAAAGCCAGAGTAATTTCTGCACCATAAAATTTAGCTCTTTCTTCTGAAAATACACGATCACGTTGTAGATGAAAAAATAATTCACCGCCATTAACATATTCCATAACAAAGCATAAATAATTAGGTGTAGTAAATGAATAACGTAACTCTGTCATAAATGGATGTTTGCATTGTTGTAGCACACGATTTTCAGTCATTGTATGAACAACTTCTTCTTTCTGTTATTGTGGTAGAAAACAAAAAAAAATTAACTCACGCGATAATAATTATTATGACAATAATAGTAAACAGTAATCGTTGTTAGTTTAAAAAAGAGACAATAACAACTGTTGCTATATAAAAATAGTTTATCAGGTGTCTAACAGATAACAATTGATGTAATGCTCTGTTGAATGTACGAAGTAATATGGTTTACAACTTCAATAACATGAGAAACATGTTTAATTTTAATGCAACTTAATAACTAAGCATAGATTCATAAACTCAGACTTAAGGGTAATTTCAATGATGCTGTGTATGCTACGTATGTCGACAGACATAAGCAGTATGTAACACCAATCGGAAGTGGGAAACCTGGCAGCAAAAGGCTAAGAAGATCCAGTTGAAGAGAACAGAAGGGGAAATAGAAAGGAATTGGGAACTTGAAGAATCATACAGAATGTGAAGGAGAGATGATGAAAATTTACAAATGAAGTATCCAGTGTATGGTTCTTATATTTTACCAAGATAATGTAATTTCGTATTTACAATGGTTGTTCCCGCCTGTGTTCCTGTTCATTACAATACTACCTAATTGTCTAAACTGAAATATGAGAAAGTAGGTTTTTAGACTGTGTATCCAATGGTTAAGAAATTCATGAGATAAAAAAACCTGCAATATGCTACATTTCAAAGCAATCAGTGAAAGCCCTTAACTTTTAGTTACCAGTATTTATTAGATCTACTCAACTGAAAGTCTGGTGAAAACGATGGTCATTTAATAGAACCAAGCATAAACTGATAAAATTAGAAACAATAATTAGGACCATTCGACTTACTTCAATAAGTACAGATTTTTTTAGTATTTTCATCGCGTAAAAATGACCTGTCTCATTTTCTTGACACAAAATCACTTTTCCAAAAGTACCTTTCCCCAAAACTTTTAAAAGTCTGAAGTCATTTACAGAGTAACGTTTCACAGGCCTATAATATGAAAAAATATTAAAATGTTTAAAAAGCAATAATCAAAATAAATAGAAAGCAAGTAACAATATATGTGGATAGTTGGAGTTATGTAGAACCAAAATCAAAGTAGTCAGATATTAAAACGCTCGTAGGCAGAGATATAATAATAATAATAATAATAATAATAGCGCGCGAAAGTATGCACGGTTATGCACGAAAATAAATAAGGTAATGAGTACTGAAAATCAAATCAAGTTAATGGTTATCATTTCAATGAGCGACTGTAAAAAACATAGTTCATTCACGCGCCACAGATTAGATTAAAATAATAAAAGTTATTTTAAAGTAAGACAAAAGGGTTAGACAGGTTTCTCATTAAAAGTTATTAGACACCAACTAGAGGTCATCATCACATGCTTTGTATTCGACTGACAATGTATATAATGTATTTTTGGGTGTAATTACATAAGCCAGACAAGGAATAAGATATTTTATGAAATATAAGTATTTTACTGACTAGAAGGTAAGAACAGACTTTCAATGTCATTATACACAATATATACATATATGATTGTGACCAGCAATGAATAGTGATCTGGAAAATATTATCTACAATTTCTAGCTTTCACGTACAAATTGGATAACAATCCAAAAGCACTCGATACAATTCTGATAAGCAATCAGTGATAGTAAACTATACAATTTTCCTAAAGCATTTTTGACCTGTTCTCATTGCAACTTTAATTCAACATCCGGATCGGTCTGGTATATGCACTACGTGTTTCAGCCATCTAAAAATATGTCATTGTAATTCGAACGATGTTTCAATGCGTGGAATCGTCACTTCTGTACTTTAATCCTAACCTTCACAATATATTTTTTTGTAGAAACAGTTTGCAAATATAAGAAAACGTACTCGAGTATTTTCATCCGTGATTTGCTACATATACGGAAAGTTGATTTGTCCCAAATAATTAGCATAGATAAATTTCTAACTAAACTATGTATTTTATCAGCATCAATAGTACTTTATAAACACAAATATGTGATAACCACTGATTTTCTAATCTAATGATAAACCATGTTTTTATGTTTAAACTAACCTCTGAGGAATGTCAACGATCATATTTTCAGCCAAATTTAAATTATGTACGGATACTGGCTGCTCAAACGATGATTTGAGTCGATTTGCGACACTTTGAATAGCGCTAAGCCAATAATTTCTTTCTGCTTCCGTCTCGACAAAGAATAAACGTTCCACTACATTGGTCCATTGTAAACCACGGATAAGAAATGTGTATGGTTTTGGCTTGTTTAAACATATAATTTGACAGTCGCGAACAGTAAAATTATTTAAAGGTTGCGCCATATCATCCTAAAAAAACACAAATGTTGACAAACTACGTATTTTAGTAAACGATATTTACTCATTAGACTTATTATATTTGGAGAACTGAATATATAACTATCATATACTGATCTCATTGTCCCTTAATAGACAAGTTAAGTATATCATGTTAGTCGATTAAGAAAGGTGTTAGTCGTGGAGATTTACTACTTTGTCAAACAATGAAGACTTTTGGGAATAATTTAACTTACTAAGTAATGATCTTTTCACTTGCATAAAATAGAAAATAAAACAATATTAGACAAGTACAACTCCTAAAACACAATATAGCCATAGCTTTGAATGTAAAAAAAAAATATTAGATAGCCTGTAGTTGATGCGACAATATAATACTTTTTATGTGTATTATAGGTTACGCCTAATCGTTACACACTTTGTAGTTTGCTTCTCCGACCATCAACAAAGTTACGTTCTGACACTAAAAATACACTAACTTCATTGAGCAAACTATTAAAATCATATTTTACAGAACTACGTTGACTTCATGAACTTGATAAGTGACTGAGATGACCAGAGATAAGGTAATAAGCTGAGAGTTAATGTGATGTATAGTAATAAAGAATTCACAATAACCAAAACTTCTCCAGGTATGTCCGATTCGCTTTCGATATGTGAATAATGATTGAGATTGGGTATTGTTAGTGAAGAAAAACAGTAACAATTAATCATATCACGATAAATACAAAAATAGCTTGAAACAAATTTCAAACCAACTTTAGGTTGAATTTTATATCCATAAAATGTCCCATCCTCCCGTAATTTGAAATACCGACGTCGCCAATTTTTAATATGTTCGCCGCGTTTCATAAGCCAGCCCTCTTTCACAACGTTCCGAGTAAGAGGTAAGGAAACTGGTCTACACTGGAGCATCCCAAGAAGATATGGTGATATGCGCGGCGTCAAATTGTCGGAGTAATTTTCTGTCAGTTCGTTTTTAAATAAGACATTCGGATTGGGAACCACAGGAAGATGGGCATTTTGAAGACTACTGAAGATATTTGAACTGGTGCAATTGATATTTCGTCGCTGAGAAGCAGTGGTATCTTGCACTTTGGCTGATACTGAGACTGGTTCATGCTCCGTGTGACTGCTTTTCGAAGAACCAACCACTGGATTCTGAGAGTAATTGCACAAAATCTCCATTACCCAGAAAATCTGCAATCTAATAAAAAACGAATTGCAATGGATTGAACACTTGTACCAATCCGAAGATAACTTATTACTGAAAAAGGTATTAAAGTTACCCCTGAAGCTTACTATTATTCGAATAATTTACTCGAAATCGCACTATTTTGCTCAAAGCTCTAGAGAACAACATTAATAAGCGAACACATGATGTGTTATTTAAATGTCAGATGAAAAGCACCCTAAAGTTGATGGTTACAAGTTTAAAATTTAGACCTTCCTAGTTTAACACGAAAAAACATCACAAGGGCGAAATTTTCCAGAAAGTAAAATTTACTTTAACTTGAGTTTTGGCGAATGGTAAGACGGAAACACGTCAAGATTCATACAACGTATATATATCCTGAAGACCTTACAAATGTTTCGCGGGCAACTACTTGTTAAAAGTTGTACACATTATGGGATAGGTGTAACATATCAAGACCAACCTAGTCAGTACAGTTAAGCTATAGACTTCATCAACTTGTAAGACCGTCTCCCCAAATAAACCCAGTTTTCATTGAAAAATGAACGGTATCTCAAATGTATTTATTGTGGGACATCTGCAGTATGATTCCAAACCTTGATGTTTTTGTTTCGTGAGTTGTATCCTTAGCTTTTAAAGGATGTTCGTACACTTCAAAATGCTAGGAAGGTAAATGCAACGCGATTCCATAAAATTCATCTTGGTGTTTTTGTTGACTACTGGTCCATCTAATAATACTCAAACATCCGAATAAAATACTAAATGATTTTAACCTTCCAACTTGGTGTTGTCACATGATTCAAACATACCATGTTTGGTTGCATGAAAAACTGACCACAGATGATTGTTTTAATACCTCATAGTGTCAAGAATATGATGGAATGGACTATGTTAGTAATTAATAAGCATAAAGCTACTATAAGTACAAAAGAGACAGTGTTTGATTGTTTCATAGAAATACTAAGTGATCCTGGTGCTAAGCGTATAACAGCATATAAAAAGCAAACCACATAGATTAAGAATATCTGAAGATTGCAGTCAGTTATATGATTGCAACCATAAAGTATTCCGATAAGTCATTTAGGGTATAATGTGAATGTGTGGGAAAGGGGTTAAAAGTGGTTAGATCAAGATAATAATATCAGATCCTGAAGGTATTAATCTCGAGCTTGAGTTGTTCGGGTAGGTGCGAGATAAGTTGTGGTAAAATTTAAAGATGAGCATTTGCAGTGATATTTTTTTTTCTGAGACTGAACAAGAGTATTATTTGGACTTGTTTATATTCAGGAGCTAATGTAAACACGTTGAAAAACAAGTACATCCTTTAAATGATGGGTGATATTCGCACAGTCGTCTACTAGTGAATGTCGGTAGGTACGGAGTTGAATAGGAACAAGTTTATAAGAGTACAGCTGCGATGAATAGTTACAGTTCGGTTTTGGGGGTTTTAATTCTTAACATACAATACGGATTTCACCAACTACCTTTTAGGCTATCATACAAGCCGTCAGATAGAAAGACTACATAATTTACTTAAGTTGCGGAGTCAAGAAAAACAAAAAATATTCCGGTCAGAATGAACAGCAGGAAGGTATAGGGTTCTACACAGTCGTATAAAGGCTAGATTTTGTTGCCAAGGCGAGGAAATAGATATTCGCTATGGCGAAAAGCTAGAGGAGAGAATAGGAGAATAGGTTAGCGTGAGGGATAAAGAATGAGGATTGGAAATACTCATTGATTGCAGCAACAAAAAGATATATTTGAGTCGTTTAAACCGGTTTTACGTGATACCACTCGAAAGAATGAGATCCGGTCGGAATGTTTACGTTTGAGCGGTAGTGGGTGCAACTAGATGTAGGGGAGGAACATTGACACCAACAGACACTTCCATACGTGTACAGAAAATTACTCAGACTTCTAGACCCCCTCACAAATAATTGACATAGTGGTCAGAATTTATAATGAACATGTTTTTTTTATCTAAAATAAGTATTATTTGCAAAATATACACACGCTGAAATAAACTGGGTGATATCAAGAGCTATTTTGTACAGAAAAAGACCCGACACGAACTCAATAATTAAGCTGAGATGTATTATAATAAATATATGCTGTGAATTAACCGTATAATTAATGTTTGAAACGAAGCTGATCCTTTGAGTTTGGTATTAATTACAGTATAATACCGTTGTTTGAGAAGCATTTCATGTAAGTAACCCGATGGGACATAAAGGATCTGCACTTCTCCATGGATATATCTTTTGTGAAAAAACACAATGTGCACTTACGAGTCCTTTAGTTTCATTTATTCAGGAGGAAATCCATTGGCTCACAACAACATCCACGTTTTTGAGGTCGTAGGACAGTCTTAATGTAAACCAGTTAAAAATTAAAGATACTGGTAAAAAAATTCGGCAAGGCTCCCATTACATGTGAAAAATATTTCGCAAAATCCCTATGAGCTGTTATTCATGATAGCAGTTCTCACGAAATAGCACCTGACAAGTAGGAGTCGTAACATCTTCATTTTTTAGAGTTACTTGCTCGATACAGGACAAATACTCACTTTAGACAACATAGAACCTTGAATGAACTGTCTATCAAGTATAGCTACAGATTGAATGACTACTGTTTTACGGTAGTTCCCAGTTCACTCGTCTAAATGTCATGATGCACGAACAATTAAAACTTCGGGGCGGTATTATTTTGTTCTGAAAATAATATGGAATATAGTGTGCATTTGCCATTAGAATATCCTTTCGGTTACGTTTTGCTTAACCATATAACCAGGAGCTCCAGCCTGAAGTGAATGAATATGAAGACCAAATAAAGTGTTCGGCCTTTCACCTAACTGAAAAGTGACGTCACCCTAGTCCTTACTTCCGGAATTCCAGTGACTATATCGAGGAGGATTGCCGTATTCAGTAGCTTTTAATCGACAGTAACAGAAGATTCACATAAACACGAATGACAATCGTTCCGGAAAAAATGTACGCGTTACATGCCAAAACTATATGCAGCATCCAAATAGACATCCCCTGGACACACCAAAAAGCGCTATATACACTCTGGATTAAATCACACAAACCACTACACCAATATTTACGATGAATCTGATCTAGCAAAAGCGGAGACATTTGCTAACTATTTCAGTGAAGTCTACTCTACGTGTAGTGTTACAACTACTTGTCCCGTTGACAATGAGATACCAGCCATAGGACCTTTACACGTGACAGAGGATATTATTCTTCCTTTGATAACTAACCTAAAACCTTGTAAGATACCGGGCCCCGATGGGCTACACCCACGTTTACTGTCGTCGCTTGCGGACATTATCTCAAGACCGCTCACGATGCTCTTCAACATGTCCCTTTCACAGGCTCAACTACCTAGAGACTGGAAAGACAACATAGTTAGTCCTATATTTAAGGATGGTCAGAGACGGATCGTATCTAACTACCGGCCTGTTAGCCTGACCAGTATAGTAGTTAAGTTACTTGAAAAATTAATTAGGGCTAAGCTACTAAGCTACATAGATTCGTACAATCTGTTAACTCCCGAGCAACATGGGTTTCGTAACAAGCATTCATGCTTGAATAACTTACTCATTGCGAGAGAGGATTGGACAGCTGCCCTAGACAACGGCCAGTCTGTCGACGTGATATTCATAGATTTTAGCAAAGCGTTTGATAAGGTTTCACACTTAGGTCTTATGCAAAAGCTCTCGAGCTTTGGAATAACAGGTGCTATACAGGAATGGATAGGAAGCTTCTTATGTGACCGCAGACAGAGAGTAAGGGTCAATGGAACGCTATCCGAATGGAAACCGGTCAAAAGTGGTGTACCCCAAGGCACCATCTTAGGCCCTCTACTTTTCCTTCTGTATATTAATGAACTACCTTTATTACTTAAGTCGTCGACGTTATTGTTTGCGGATGATGTTAAAATCTGGAGAACAATAAGAAATGAGACTGATCGGTGTTATCTGCAAGCAGATTTAGACGAATTAGTTAGGTGGGCTCATGATTGGGGCCTGGAAGTTAATTCCAGGAAGAGCGTGTTCATGCACATCGGGCACGATATTAGTTACCATTATACCATTAATGGTACATCTCTGCCACGTGTTCATGAGCACAAAGACTTAGGAGTAATTATAAGTCACGACCTAAAAACTACTACGCACTGCAATGCGGTTGCTTCCAAAGGCTTTCGCGCGCTATGGTCGCTTCGCAGAGCATTTAAATGCTTTGACGAGGAGATGTTTCGAATTTTATATCCCACCTATGTAAGGCCACACTTAGAATACTGTATCCAAGCAGCTAGCCCTTGTCTGATAAAGGATACTAAATCGCTTGAGCGTGTCCAGCATGTAGGGACAAAATTAGTAAAGGGTCTTTCTAAACTCCCTTACGATGAGCGTTTAAAACGTCTAAATCTTTTCCCCTTATCTTATCGTAGGACGCGAGGTGACCTTATACTGGCATTTCGTATCTTTAATTATGATCTGGGTGTTAATATGCCTTATCTTTTTGCTCCCTCCAGCACTAATAATCTCCGGGGTCATAGCAAGAAGGTTCTGAAACCGCGATCTAATAAACTAAAGGTGGGGTCCCGTTTTTCTCATCGAGTGGTCAATGATTGGAACGCTTTACCAGAACAAGTGGTATCAGCACCACCAGTGAACATTTTCAAAAAGAAGCTGGACCTTCACTGGGAGGAAATCTGTCAGGATTAACACAGGTTCATCAACCTACTATCCTTATTACTGAAGACTGGCTCGGACAAAAATCTACCTGACGGAAATTTTGTGGATAATTACCAGTTTATGTAACTTTTCGTGTTTCTGATCTCTTATAACCCCATAACCGCAAACTAATTATCAAAAATAAACTAAGTGACAATTTATGGACTGACCTCGATAACAAACAGTAGCAGACTGTTCCTGTCAAAAATGTTGAAGCGATTTCTCGTCTCCAGCTATGAGAAAAACGAAAAAACTACTAATGTATGCATTCCCTTGAGAATATATTCTACTTTGTTCCTACGGATCTAGGTAGACCATCAAACTTAAACCAAAACTTGTAACTAGCATTTAAGACTTGGCGCCTCCCAGTTGTAGTGAGCCGTCCTGTTTAAAATTGTTTCAGACAATTGTGAGAAAATCCTTAACTTTAGGAGCTACATGGGTAGTATCATATATTCGAGTCACTAAATAAAAATCATAGGTCGATATATGTGTAGTGCTGTTGGAACGGTGAATTACCACCCCGAGTAAATAGTTATGTAGGCATTTGACAGTGTTAGTTTTGACGGACAGCACTAGCTGAGGGTGGTCAAATTAGCGTCGTGTCTATACTATGATACACCCCGATCCAAAACGAGTCTATCCTAGACCGCCAACCTAGAAGTCTCACGTTCCTACATTTCTACCCGCGTCCAGGTATACTTTACCTCCCAGTAATTGTCAACTACTTTCATCTTTTGTCTTTGAAGTATCGTTCCCGTTTATTTGGGTCGACTAGTAAGTTATGATGTCGTAGTAGGTCTGTGTCAGTGACCGGGATTAACGTATTTGCAACAACATATATCCAGTAGACATATTTGCGCAAACCCACGTTTAGGTAGACGTACCTGTGCTGTAATGATGTAATGACTCAGTGGCTTCGTCCTATTAAGTATATGGAAATTAACCATAGATGTTTATACAATTTTATGAATAAGCAGGTATATACCATGCTGAATCCCCCAGATTGGAATTCCATAACAGTAAACAGCTTGTAGATGTCGAGTCGCGATTGACTATGATCACCACTACAATAAGATTACGTGCCAGATATCGACTTGGATCCCTCAGTAGGCCAAAAAACCAGAAAGCTGTTAATGGTCCAGATAAGATATATTTGTTGGCGATCTCGTGGTATTGAAAGAATACCGAGACGTGCCAAAGATTACAGGCAAGACGGTGATGAGTAAGCTCGTTCGTACAAGCGAAATGGACAACGGAAGGAAAAGTGCTTTTGGTACAGTTAAACAGACAAGTACAGTACAACAATCGCTGGTACAATTGGTCATAATAATAATTGTTTCCATTACACCAATCGCATTCTCGTCATAAAAAGTAGGTCAATACAGGAGCCCCCTCTAGAAAGGGTTTACGCTTTCAATACGTAGCGGTTTCGTTCGTGGGACTGATCGCGAAACGTGCGATTGTAGAACGAAGGCGTTGGCAGAACAGGAAGCAATCGTTAATCCTCGAGTTGCCACCAAAAGTCTTTCACGTAAAACGGTACCAAGAGACTTGTGCTGTAATTGTTGCTTGAGTAAGTGTGCTACACCAGAGTGGTTTGTATCCAGAATCTGAAGATAGTGTTTGTAGAGGTTTGGACCAGAAAACGCTGCAGACGTAGGACGGAACCAATTGAGCCAAGAAACCAAGAGCGACCATAATAGCCAAGGTCGGGACCAAGTTCATGCCATACGTATTTGGAACCAGAGAGAGAGACTGAGTGCGTTGACTAGAGCGTGGGTGATCAGGCCAGCTTTCGCCAAGATTGACTGAAGTCGACGATACCAACAGGGCGGTGGTCGGAGGCGTGTGTTTACGATAAATAAAAAAATCAAAGTAAAAGAGAGAAGTGTAGCATGCATGTAGTATAGGGATAGAGTCCTATACCGTATCCCTTGTCGGTTGTGAGGTTAGTCACAAAAGCTTACGTGTAAGCGTACTCGGTGACTGAAACGTGAGATGGTAGTCTCGTCCGTACCTCGTGAGACTCCAATCTCGTCCGAAGTCAAGGGAGGCGTGGTCTGCTTATCTGGAGGTGAGACTGAAGTCTCGCCCGTAGACACTGCAAATGACACGTACTGTTGACTGGGACGTGAGAATGAGGTCTCTGAGGTATCTAGTGCGGGGTCCGAAGCAGATGTAGGGATCCCTATAGTAGGTTTGATGTGTCTAGCATTGGGTCTCAACTTTTCAGGTAGGGTATTGTCGTCGACGTGTGCTGGCTTGAGACAATCAGTGCTATCTCGACGCGGTCATGTCGATCACCCTTGAAGGTCTTCTTATGACGGGAAATCACGTGAAAAAGTCCTTCGTAAGGTTGTTGCAAACGTTTGTGTGCCGAATCTACTCGTATGAAAACATGTGGATAGGTAGATAACTGTCGAGTGAGAGCGACCTGTCGATGTTGTATTCGAGTTGACACTAGAGGGGCTACTTCCCGGCACTGAAGGGATGTAGAATGTTGTACTTCTGTATAGGAGGGATCGCTTGCTTGGTAGGCGGCTGTAGCAGGGAGATCGAGCACCGGTAAAGTAACTGCATTTACTTGGATACCTGACAGAGCATCGGAAACATAGTTCGACTCGCCGTACACGTGACGAAGGGCTGTCGTGAACTGAGAGATATAGTCCAAATATCTGCACTCCCGTGGTGAGTGGTGGTCAGACTTAGTATGCAGAGCATACGTAAAAGGCTTATGGTCGGTGAATAAGATGAAATTGCGATCTTCTACTGCGTGTCGGAAATGTTTGATGGAACATTAGGCTGCTAACAGTTTACGGCCTAAAGCTCTACATCTCGTCTCCGTGGAAGTGAGGCGTCATGAGAAAAATTCGAGAGGTTGCCAACTTCCGGAGATGTTTTGTTGCATAACGGCTCCTATGGCGAAATTCGATGCATCAACCGCGATACTAAGCGTGGTTTATGGGTCAGGACGAGTGAGAAGTGTGGTTTGAACTAGGGCTGTCTTTATCTCTGAAAATGCAATATGCACGGCATCGTTCAATTCCAATTTGCGTGGATTACCGCGAAGTAAGTCGGTTAATGTTTGTAACCATTCTGCTGTGTGCGGGATGAAACGTTGGTAGAAGTTGACCAAACCGAGAAATGCCTTCAGTTCCTTGAGTGTGGACGGTAAAGTGTACTCCATTATTGCACATACTTTGTCCTCACAAGGAGGAATACCCTCTTGATTAATAACATGATGAGGATACGACGGATATTCTAGTTTTACAACTAGCAACCAGTAGTATCTTCTATATTCGATCGTTCCCGGCCAAAGGAAATCAGGAGTCAGACGAGAAGAGGTAGGAAAGATATATTTGATACGTTATCAATATATCGAGGAACCTTTATTATAAGCTGGCTAATGAACGTAGGAGCAGTGTCCCACGCCGAGTTGAAACGTGATCTGGTACGGATGCATGACTGAAAGCCTTCAGTTAAACAAGTCCACTTAAACAACGTGGTCAGCATCCAATGTCAAACACTTAGAAAGCTATTGATTTTGGGGAATTATTTACAGCTACAATGACATGAGAATTTTATTTCATTTCTCCCAAGTTCACACTTGTCGGGGTTGAATATTATTCCATTATTCGAAAGGCGCTGTTAATGTTCATCTACGTTTGATAATGCGATTAGCAGATCATCAATATAGACGTGGACAAAATCTAGGTCTCGTACTATGCTATCGATAAACCTTTGGAATGTTTGAGCAGCATTCCGTAATCCAAATGGCATTCGTAGGAGCTCAAACAGACCGAAAGGAGTTGTGATAGCGGTTTTCTCGATGTCTTTTAGAGCGAATGGGATCTGGTGATATGCTCGTACCACATCGGCCTTAGAAAAAATAGTCGTGCCCTTGAATGATTCCGTGATGTCATGTATGTGGGGGGTGAGGTAGCTATCGAAATGCGTAGCTGTGTATAATGCTCGGTTGTCTCCACATGGTCTCCAACTAACCCATCCTTTTTGCATATCATGTGGAGAGGTGAGGCCCAGGGACTGTGAGAAAGACGAACAATACCAGTAGCTAGTAAATTGTCAAATTCACGTTTTGCGAAAGCTAATTTGTCCGTAGCAAGTCGGCGAGGTTTAGTTACTTGGGGAAATTTCCGAAATAAAGCGTGTAATACATCGTCATGCGAATGAAGCACACCTGTGATTCTGTGCGTGTTTGTTTGAGCTTTAAAGCCCATGAACTTACTGTCCGACCAACTGTCGGTTGGCTGCATCCTACGTGAATAGACAAATATATAGTCGTCTCAGGTGCTAGTCTGTGCCAGTATCTTATCTGCTATGAGGGCAACCTGGTTGAGTGGGGTTCCTCGAGCAGAGCCGTAATAGTTGGTTGCATATGTGCTGGTAATGATTCGAGTCATAGTTCCTTAACGATTTCGGAATCGGCTGTCGTATTTCCTGCAGGAGATTGCAGGTGCGTGAGGTGGTGGCTTGGTCTAGCATCACCTATGGGCTGACGTGCTAATACAGTCCTCAGTCGTTTTTCCCTTGAAGGGAGGAAATGTCCAAGGATAGCCTCCTTGAGACGATCGTAGATGTTAGGCACATTTGCACTGAGAACAACCTCACGGACAGCAGTTAAGTGATCCCTAGGCAGAGTTTCGAGAGCGTAGGCATACTTCTGCCATTGGTTCGTTATGCGGCGGATCTCGAATTGAGATTCCAGTGCCGCGAACCAAGCTTGTGGATCGTGGGGGATAAACGGAACAGGTCGAAAACTTATTGCCTGTACTTCTGAGTCTATTATGTCAATGCTATTCTTATCGTTGTCCACCATATTGAGTTGTTACCGGAATATTATATTTTGAAAAATATCAGTACGAATACGTGCAACAAAAGCAGATAGATAGATAACAAACTCACCGTAGTAACCTTCTTTTGAAGGTTTGCCAGAGTTTGAAACGTTTTCGAAAATTTGACCCACAAGATGTAGATGGCGTTGAGCTGCGATTGACTATGATCACCACTACAATAAGATTACGTGCCAGATATCGACTTGGATCCCTCAGTAGGCCAAAAAACCAGAAAGCTGTTAATGGTCCAGATAAGATATATTTGTTGGCGATCTCGTGGTATTGAAAGAATACCGAGACGTGCCAAAGATTACAGGCAAGACGGTGATGAGTAAGCTCGTTCGTACAAGCGAAATGGACAACGGAAGGAAAAGTGCTTTTGGTACAGTTAAACAGACAAGTACAGTACAACAATCGCTGGTACAATTGGTCATAATAATAATTGTTTCCATTACACCAATCGCATTCTCGTCATAAAAAGTAGGTCACTACAAGCTCTCACTATATTATTACTAGGCTGCTGGTCAGATTTCAGCCTAGCGATACTCAGACCATTACATCTCTTTCCGAAAACTCTCACCCCATGTTTTCATATGACGACCTAAATTTCATGTAATCTGAGCTAAAAATCAGTTATGAGGCGCATAAACACATAGAAATTCTCTGGCTCATGTGGTATACGACTCAGATTACTGAAAGAATGTGTAGTTATCTTTGCTTTCCTCTTATTACTTTCTGAAAGGGTTCCTTAATAAAAGGTTAAGTGCGTTCCGACTGAAATTAAGAGAACAGTCGTATTGATCGGAGTGTCATTAGGTTGTGTCCTTAGACCACTCCTCTTTCTTATGCCTACAGTCGACCTGCCTAACCTTCTAAACACTCCATTTCTCCTTTACGTAGGTGGTAGTGTAATCCGTAGGTGAAGAGTTGGTCCAGATGATGTCACTCAAGAAAGAACACAAAAGAGCTACACAAAAATTTATGAGAATATTTTCCCTGTTGAATTCAAAAGGCTCTCGAACTCCATATCGAAAGGTGAATTTTTTAAAGATATGACAATTACTCCTACTCTGCAAGAACTAAGGGAGACTTTGTAGTGTTAGTCCCCGACCACTCCTATTATTCACCAAAATATTATGCCCTCCAGTTTCTAAGCGGAGTATGAGAAAAGTCATATCTCTACGTAATCAATATTTATTTACGCGATGACCGCAAGGAACAAACAGTTCACTAGGTTTACTGACCAAACCTGAACTTCATTTCAGTTTCATTTTGAAAGGGACAAGATGCTAGGTGACCTGTCTTAGTCCTGGCAATGTCGGTCTCTCATTTGATTCAGCCTTCCTTCGAAGGCATCGACAGATGTAGCTTTAGCCTCGTGTTGAGGTAATGAATTTCATTCGTAGGTGAATCTATGGGAACGTTGATAGTCAGCTGACAAGTGATTTGTTCTGTGCTTGTACTCTCTTTAGAGTATCCTCGCAAACTCTGTTTTGAAAGCCAAGAAAAGTGACGGCATATCAGATGCCAATTTATCACAAAGTAGTTTAAAACTGTGATCAAGTTGCTTCTAATTCTTCCATATAACAGTGAAAATAGGTTTGGTTTAGCCACTCGAGCATCATATAGGAGTTTTGCTATTCCTGGAATCAGCTTAGTTGCGGTTCTTTAATTTTTTCAAACAGCTCACTGTCTTTTTAGGCAGGGGCTAGCCACTTGTTTGCAGTACTTCAGCTTAAGACGAACGGATACTGCGTACAAAAAAAGTTTTATCGTCGACATGGCTAAAGACCCTTCGTATTGACCATAGGGTTCCCAAACCTTTGGTGGTTATCTCACGGCAATGTGAAATGTTTTTTAAGTCTCGTCTAAGGATGACTCCTAAGCCATTTCGTGTCAATGTTATTAACCATGTATGCATCTGTATCTAGGTGACTAATATGCATCGCAATGCACTTGGAAGAATTTATAGACAACTGTCAGACTTTAGACGATTTATATGATTTCTTCAAGTCATTTTGAAGCTCTAATCTATCACCTTTACATTTCATCGCTCCTCATACCTTGATGTCGTTAGTATATAGTAAGGCCGGTGATAATAGGGGACTGGGAATGTCATTTACATACAATAGGGGTAGCTTTGGTCCAAAAACTGTACCCTGAGGCAATTTGCCAGTCTCAGTTTTCCAGCTAGACAACTTTAAGTTCACCCATGCTCTTTGTTTCTGTCCAACTAGCAAACCCTTTATCTACACTAATAAATTGCCCCTAATTCCGATATTACTTAACTCATATAACAGTCGGTTGTGAGGAACGTTGTCAAAAGCATTGCTGAAGCCAATGTAGGCTATGCCTATAGGTAAATTTTGTTCTTTAAGAGTACACAAACTTTCAACGGCCGCTAATAAGTTAGTGAGACAGAAATAACCAATTCTAAAGACATGTTGCTTTTCAGGAAGAATCATATTTTCGTTGAGGCCTTTAAAAAACTTCCGAATAATCTTTTCTAAAATTTTAACAAGCACGCTGGGCGGGCTTATGGGGCGATTGTCCTCAAGTTTAGGTCTTGCACCTGTTTTGAAGACAGGGCCTATAGTGGCGTTCCTTTAGTCTTTCAGTAATCAACCATGGGTTGCAGATAGATTGAAGCATATGCTTAACAGATTTTCGAAATTTGCTGATTCCTTCAGTAATCTAGGTTGTATTTCATAGCGTTCCGTTGATTTGCCTATATTAGGCTTATTTAGCAGACCAAAGATATCAAGTTCTTTAACGGTCACAGTGTCCAGTATGTGTTCGGGTTTGGATGAACTAAAGGGGAAGGCGTCTCTTTGGTGTATACATTGCTAAAGCAATTTGAGGACACTTGAGCTTTACTATGAACGTTCTCCACTAATGGTACAATACTACTGAATCGTCTCTTTTTCACGTTCTTTGTTTTATGTACGAGTACAAGTGTTTATGGCATTCTATACACTCCTTAACAAGGTTTTCTTCGAGCAATGTTCTAGACCTGCAGAGTGTCGAGGAAAAAGATATTGCAAGCTCTCCTATATTAGGACTTTGTCTCATCGGTATACAATAACCCTAATCTCTCCAACATCCTTCTCGGTTAATGGAGAAGGTTGCAGACCTCTTAACTGAACCACGGAAGGGAGTTTCTCGAACTTCTTGGCGTAGCCCAAGGGATGTGTGGTGTAGCGACTTCAATGTACAGATTTATGAATACATGCCCAGCCTTTTCAATCTGGGAATCTGGTTCTATTGACCAATTTACTGGGGATGCTAAGTGTATAATAACTTGTACATGTTCCTTCATGCCTGGCGTGAGCTGGTACATCCTCCTTATCGACAATTAAATGGAAATCAAAGGCTAGAACCGCATGGTCACTTTTACCTAAGGGTAGCTTGCAATGGAGTTTTGTGACATGTGATTATGTTCTAATACTGTATTAGTACACTTTGTTACTTTAATAATAGACCCAATCCCAAAATTGTAGGTTTTTCATGATGCCACAACCTAATCTATAAGATCTTACATGGGAGTCATACCATTGTCCATACAGACTCTTCCTAATTTGAAACAGAAATATAATGTTAAGCGCTTCCGAAGAACACATTTGAGCTGGAGATATAATTATTTATATAGTCTCCTAGGATGAAACTGCGACCAAGTGACCAAGTACTGAGACCGTCTGGCAAAACCTCATTGACCTCACAGTTTGAAATGCGGTATACCAAACAAATCATCAGCTCTTATCCTTTGCACTTCAAGCGGGAACTAACCAATTCACACACCACAATTTCATGGGGCATGTTATCAACGACGGCAAATGGGATAATACTCCTGGAGAATAGAGTTACTCCTTTTTTACGCTTCCGGGTTCTGTCGGCTCTCACGAGTATGGAACCTTCAAAATCAAGTTCCCTACTGTCTACAGACTGCATCGGCCACGTTTCTGCGACTGGGACTACGTCCGGCCTCATAGAGTCTATCTGTACACTTATTTCTGCTCGCTTGTTGAGAAAACTCCGAGCATTTGAGTAAAAGATCCAGAGTCCATTAAAATGGCTTCGTGTTTCACCAAAAGAGGCTTCAGCATCACTCTCTGTCGAAGCCTCAAGAAACTACTGTCGTAAAGGCGTTTTCACTAGCATCTAAACTTAGTTTTAGTTTTTTTGGCCTCTGGTCTCTTTATACGGTCCAAAAGCGGTAAGTATTTACGGAAGAAAACTGATGACCCTATTCATTTAAGTCCACTCTGTAGTATCAAGTCCCTTCCTCTGGGGTATTTAGATGATACTTTTAGTAGTCTGGTATCAGGTTCATTTCGCAGGGTGACTCTAGAGATATCTTGAGGTATTAGCTGGCTTAGTAGCTGTTTTATCAACTTAATGTCATGCACAAAACGAGTTCTGGGTTATGAGCTTTCACTTTCTTTGACTCTATGAAAGGCAAACGACCTGCCAGTATGATCAGTATCCAATTTCTCGACTACATTCTGGAGGTCTGGCTTTCCTTTAGCACCATGAGGTCGTTTCTTAGTTTGGATTTGCATCCATTCATAAAGTTTCATTAGAGTAGCAAACATAGTCTCGATTAAAATGTGTCTTGTGGTTTTAAGTTATAGCCACTTTCAGTTTATGATCGGATCAAGACTTTAACTTCTATATAACATCTGGACAATTTTTTACGTCCATGTTTGACATTTATTTCAAGACCATGAAGTCACTTTTAGTATCATGATCGACTCATTAGTGCACGTAAGGCTAAGTGATGACTTGTCGATCTAAACTTTAGGATAAGTCAATAAATTCACTTACGTAACCTACTTTGCAGCTGCCAAACATTTAGCGTCGTTTGAAAGCTTCGGTTCTATCCAAAGTGACCTACAACAAGTCAAAACAAGGTTGGCGCTATTTCGAGCTCATCTTAATGGTGAATTTGTGAGGTTTGTGCCGCAGTATCTACTAAGTCAGTCTTGATCACACTGTTTCGCCATTAGTAGGATTTGGTTATGTATACTTTAGGTTCGTTTACACATATCTGCTTAATTGAGTTTGTAGAAAAGATCTTTCCCCCACTCCCTCGAGTAGTTAGGGGCAAATCACTCATTTTCGATGCAGACCCCAAAGGCAAAAAGCTTATATATGTCACTGGGAACAGTGTCGTCATTCGTTCAATTGAGGTTGTTTGGTTCTACTCTATTATTTTCTTTAGAATCCTGCTGATAATGATATGTACACTCAGCACTCAGTAGCAGTAAATGTTGCAAAATATTCACCCAGTGGATTTTATATAGCTTCAGCAGGTAAGGACTTTTAAAATTTCATGAGGTCCTAGATAATAACGGGAAAGTACGAATATGGGATACTATCAACGAGGAGCACGTGCTAAAACATGAATACCAACCATTCATGGGTCCTATAAATGATTTGGCCTGGACTTCGGATAACACTCGTATGCTTGTTGGTGGCAGCGGTGCTTCAAAGTAAATCATGTATCGAACATTTGTTTTATTTCAAGGTTCGGAGCAGTATTCATGGTTGAAACAGGAACGTCTGTGGGTACAGTTACAGGCATGAGCAAAAGTATCAACTCCGTCGATTTTCGACCTGTTCGACCCTACCGTGCAATTACTGGAAACGATGAGGGATTAGTGACTTTCCTTGAGGGCCCTCCATTTTCACTCAAGAACTCTTTTCAAGTGTGACGTCACGTTTATGTCTTACCTTATTTCTAGAATCATAAAGGTTTTGTCAATGTGGTTCGGTACTCGTTAAATGGATCATTTTTTGTTTCCGGTGGGACAGATGGGAAGGTAATCATTCTCTAAAACATGATTTTTTCTAGATATGCCTTCACGATGGTGAAAGTGGTGAGAAACTATCTGAAGTTGGAAGTCCAGCTCATGAAGGAGGAGTCTATGCTATTTCATTCTCACGGCAAAGTCCTCTGTGTGTCTCCGCTTCTGCAGACAAGTCTATCAAACTGTGGAGTGTTGAAGCTAAAAATCTTTCTTATCTTTCAAAGTATTCATTTGAAAACGTTTTAATGAATATGCTAGTAAGTTTGGTTATTCATTTCTAATTTCATTTGGCACACTGGTTGCATAATACTCTATTTAGTTGTATTTATACTGTTAGTGTATCAGTTTTAAAGTAAATGTGACATGCATAGCACTTGAAATATACTGACCTCTTATGTTAAAAATTTTAAAATGTTCAAAACTGATTTCATGGTCTGAAGTAAGTTATGATGAAAAATATATAGGAAGTCTGTTTTAAATTATGCTATTTCGAATGAAAAAGAATTAAGCCATGACTACTTGAGTGTGATGTGTTTTTTGGATATCAAAACAAATACACAGTCAGATTTTTAGGTTAATCATTGTAGACAATAATTTATTGCTCAGGATTAAATGTTGATTAATTTTCGTAGTCTTTTTCTCTGTAAATATATCCGGTTTAATTCATTGGGCTTTAAACCACATTCACTAAAAAATATAGTGTCCCTACAGATGTTTAAATTTTGTCAGTAAACTTGGTGTGAAATAGTAATGCGCCTGTCACTAGTGTGACGAAACCACTAAAACTCACAATCCTGTGCGATTCGATTGATACTAACTATTGTACTTCAAGATCATACCTTTTCCCTTATTTTATTTATTTATTTATTTATTTAAACACATATATTGGTACAAAAGGGCACCAGATACATATGCGCCACACAAAATAATGAAAGTAGGAAGAGAAGGGATGAAAAGATAAGGCGGACTAAAATGTACAACCAGAAGACTCTTTCAGTTAAGAAAGTTAGAACCACTCTTTATGTAGAAAGTAAAAGAAGGTTGCAGCAGGATCGCCACTGGCTTCTATTCTGAGCCATATCCGATAACGTCTCTAGCCACTGTGTTGCACCATCTCTCGGACCCCAGCCAGGGAGTCGTGAAGGACCAACAGAAGCTAGCCCTTTGCAGCTTTCTTTCATGCCACGACACCATGTCATACACTGACCTCCTCTCCGCTTTTTCCAACCAGTCCCAGAGTCGGCCAATAATGCACGACGTGGAAGTCTCTGGGACGACATTCGTAAAACATGTCCAAGCCACCGAAGTCGGTGTTTCAAGATGGTGACACCAATTGAATTATCGTCTCTGCGCCCGAACACACGATGCCGAACCTCTGCATTACTAACATGGTGTTGCCACTGTATGTCAGCAATCCTTCGGAGACAACGATGATCGAACACAGAGAGACGTCTAACATCCTCAACTCGGAGAGGCCAGGTTTCACAAGCATAGAGCAAAACTGCTCTCACCGACGCGTTGTAGATCCGACCTTTTACAGCCAGACTAACATCACGAAGGCGCCAAAGATGGCCCAGATTGGCATAAGCCGCTCTGGCTTTCCTTATACGTGCATCAATCTCATCACTCACGCCACCACCAGCACTTATATAGCTACCTAGATACACGAACTTCTCAACTACTTCAATCTGCTCACCATCCAGGGTGAGTACAGGATTAGAATCCTGCCAGTCTTGTAGGAGTACTTTGCACTTGGAGGGTGCAAAGCACATGCCGTACCTGCGGACACTGATTGCCAACTGATTAAGTGCGGATTGCATGCCTTGGGCATTATCGCACAGTAAGACAATATCATCCGCATACTCGAGGTCGAGAAGTCGTTCTCCAGGCAACATATCCACACCGCCATTACTTACATCCATCAGAGCTGTTTCCAGGATGTCATCGATGGCAAAGTTGAAGAGGAATGGTGAGATCGGGCAACCTTGCCTAACCCCACTGCTCGAATGGAACAAGAGAGAAAGGTGGTTGTATGCTCTCACTCTGCCTGAGGTGTTCGTATACAGGGCCTTTAAGGTGTTAATGAATTTCTCAGGCACACCCTTCTTCAATAGACAATCCCAGAGAACAGTCCTGTCCAACGAGTCGAAGGCAGCTCTGATGTCAAGAAACACTACGATTGTTGGCCTGCGATAAGTATGACGGTGTTCTAACATTTGGCGGAGGGTGAAGATGTGATCAATGCATCCTCGACCAGAACGAAAACCAGCCTGCTCCTCGCGAGTCAATCGTTCTCGGGTTTTAAACAACCTACGAAGAATGACAGAAGCCAATAGTTTGGACGCGATCGGAAGTAGACTTATCCCCCGACAGTTGTTACAGGAACGACGTGAACCCTATTTAAAGATAGTGACGACTATTGACTCATTCCATGATGTTGGAACACTTTCTTGCTCCCAAACCTTTGCAAACAACACAGTCAGTTCCTTAGCCAGAAAGTCACCACCATCTTTAAAAAGAGCCGGAGGTAAGTCATCTGGGCCAGGTGATTTGTAGCGCTTCAAGAGTTGGAGTTCCTTGCGGACTTCCGCCTCGTTTGGTGGATCAGTCGTCACCGGCCATGGGGGGCAGGACAAACTGGTTGATGTTGCCGGAGCAGCAGGCCAGCTGAACTGCCCTTCGAAAAATTCCGCCCATCGTCCAAGACGTCGATAGATGTTAGTGATTGGCATCCCGTAATCCTCCTAGATTGTTTCACTCACACCAGACTTCTTGCTGCCAGTGGCTCGGATGAGTTGGAAGAGCTTCCGGTAGTTACCAGATGCAGCTGCTGCTTCCATCTCATTAGCACGCTCCGACCACCAGGCTTCTCGGTCCTTACGCAAGCTTTGCCCGATTTCATTACGTAACAGCCTTCGTTTGTGGTCAAACTCATGGTCACCCGGAGTAGACCGACGGGCTTTCATCAGTTGTAAGGAGCCAGAAGAAACCCAGTGCTTGTAAGCAGGACATTTCGCGAAACCGCAAGCGGCTTTACTCGCCATTTTCATGGCGTCGTGAAGATGCAACCAATGCTCATCTATACTTTTCGGTGGGATGGTAGCTAGCCTAGAGGCTAACTCCGCTCGATACTTACTTGCAACAGAAGTTGCAGCCAGTTTACTAACATCGATCCGTTGGTGGTGGTCAATCCTTCGGCCACTGAAAAGTAAGGTGAGATTGGCGCAGACCAGGGCATGATCAGACTCCAGATAGGTACTCCAAAAGGAGCGGCAGTCTTGTACACAACCACGCCAGCGGTAGCTGATCGCGATGTGATCAATCTGAGTCCAGGCTTGAGATGCAGAGAGAGGACGCCAGGTGGCACACCGGCGATGACTGTGCCGGAAGTTAGTGCTAGCCAGAAACAGGTTGTGGTCTGTGCACAGTTGCAGCAAACGGTCCTCGTTATCTGTCCTGCGACCAACAAGTCCCCATCGGCCACCTAAACGACTCTCTTCTGTGCCTAGACGCCCGACCTGAGCATTCAAGTCTCCGGCTAATACTACAATATCTGTCGAACGCGCTTTCTGGAGAAGAACTGTTAACTGGTGGTAAAACTCATCCTTGATTGCATCCGGGCTGCAATCTGTCGGGGCATAGGCGGAGATGACGAAAAGACACCGTTTCTCACGCCGATTTCTTCTCACTTTGATGGAACTTTCTAATCTAACAGCACATAACCGACTGTTAATGGGGATCCAATCGATTAGTGTTGCCTCAGCCCTAGCGCTTAGTGCAACACCAACGCCTGCAAGACCAGACGAAGATGCCACAGAGTCCCAGGATAAGCGCACGTGAAACAAGCTTTTCGAAGCGACAGATGGAGAGCGAATTTGTAGTACTTCACTAGAGTCTTGAATACGGGTCTCGGATAGACAACAAACATCAACATTAAGACTTTCTAAAGACATAGCCAGCCCCATTTGTTGTCCGATCTGCATTAGTGTGCGAACGTTGAAGGAAGCCAGCTTGAACGGCGTACGTGGTTTCAGAAAGACTGCTTCAGTATTCGTAATCGGTGGAAGCATTCACTTTCAACCAGACAGTGACTGGAGATCGTTTAGATAGGACAGAGTTTCCACCATGGGCGAGCTACTGCATAAGTTGGAAAAGAAGGATACACAATTTGGGAATAAAGGGAGTGAAAAAGCGACGTAGTAAATAATAATGATAATAATAATGGTAATAATAATAATAGTGTAAATTGTCTTGCTTCTAGTATGAGCGAGAATAGTATCGTCAATAGAATTCATCATTTCATTTCATTTGTGTGTGGGCTGTGATACTTCCCGGGTGCCCAAACCGAAGCAGGTGGTTTTCCTAGGGGGCCACACCCGGAGCCTTTGACCTGAAGGTCTAGTCCACAAGGCAGTGGAGCATCGTGAGGAGATGCAGTCCCATGGTAGCCGGTGATCAATGATTGATTCGTACGCCATTTGTTCCTTCAGGATCCTGGAACCCATGTGCACCATTGGTTTGGAATCAGGGTTTTCCAACTCCCCTAGGTGGACCCTCCGTGTCCACCAACCCGGTTAAAGCGCCGGACATTCGCTTTTCGTCCTCTCACTTTCGTGAACAACACCCCCGCCACGAGAAGGCAGTGAGTAGGACTTCCCTGGCAGAGGCTCCCTTACAAATGTCGAAATCTCTTTCTGCGAAAGCTGCTGCTACACTGACTGTCTTCACCTGCCTTTGTTTCTGTGGATATGATAACAGTCAGTCACAACGTAGGACGAGGCATATTTATGCATCGATCCAAGTTGCCATACCTCGTTAGCACAACAAGATCAACACCGGATTCATAGAAATAGTTAATTTAGTGGTGGTAGTATATAAAAGATAGGTTGTATGTAAGGATATAGTATAGCAAAGAAGAACGTTATGAAGCAATTTTAATCTCAAGGTTTAAGGGAAGATAAAGAGCCATCTGAAAAGTTTAAATCATCCGGCTGCGTACAAGATGTCCACTGTATCTCATGTCTTCCCTGAGCCGTAGATGTCTTCATAATCCAATCGAGAACTACCAGAAAGAGAAAAGGCGAGAGTAAGCTGCTTTGTCTGACTCAATTCTTCACTTAAGATGCATCTGATAGATGTTCTTAATGCACGACCTTGCGTTTCGGTTCCTTTTTGGAGCTCCGAACGATGGTGTCAATGCATTTGGGGTGCTAAAACTATTGACAGTTGTTTGTTGGATCGAAATTTTATTGACTGTCACTTATCTTTTGTCATAGTTGAGGTAGAGTACTACAAGGAGTATAGAAATTAAGAGTATCAACGTTATTCGTCAATCATTAATGTTTGAACGTATATGGCTTGATTTAGTGAAGACAACGCTGTTTCTGTGCAACTGATCGTGGTTCACTACTTTGAGAAGTAAGACTGCATCCTATATAACCATCCTTTCCTTTTATGGTCCCAGGAATTTGTACGAAGGTCATATATCTAATATTCTAAATCCTGAGTGTTCGCCGTCACCATCTCAAAGAAAGGCCTTAATAAACGTTTGTAGTGCTGTTCATCCTATTGTACCATACTTCTTTATCTTCAGTTTTAGCCTGGTCACCACCTGGTGGTGACCTGAAGACATATCAACCCCTTTCTTTATTCTTAGACCTTTTGAATTTTCTACTTATGCTTATGTAATCGGTCTAGTTTACTGCAATGTGGTCCAATAAACCCCATGTAGCTTACTTATCTTTTGTCATAGTTGAGGTAGAGTACTACAAGGAGTATATTTATGAAAGCGCATATATCTATTAATCTTATCATTGTCGTTTCTTTCTCCCTGTTCATGTCGCTCTTCGATGCATTCATACCCGGTATTGTCGTTCCCGATTTCGGCATTTAGGTCTTTCATCAGGATGGTCAAGTCTTTTTCTGTACATTTCTATAGGATAAGCTTCACCCTCCCATAAAACTGATTTTCGTCATTTTCATTCCTATAATAGGCGGGTGCACGTAGTACTGGATAAAATTCATTGTAATCCATTCCTTTGTTTCGAAGGATGCTCTTATGGTCCTGTAGCCATACTTTTTTGACTCCATAAGTGCACTTTATACTTCCTTAAACGGCATTAGTGCAACTCCTTTTGTGTTCAGTGCATTTTCTTCTTCATCACCAAAACACAACAGCTATCTTGAAGTTGGTCTTTCTTGTTCATATTGTGTCCAATGGGTTTTATCTTCTCCCTTCTGAGTTCGTTTGTATGGCCTTCTTAGTCTCTCAAATTGTCCGAACATTGCATGTCCCTTTATAGATTGTCGCTCTGCTTTTCAGAATAGGTATATGCCTCATGACTTCAGAAGGATCTCGGCTTTCATCATGATGCGTCATAACTCTTGTAAGTGAAAATCCTTCAACTCAAAGGGCAGATTTTAAACGGCTTAAGTGTTTTTTTTCGGGCTAATGCTTATTAGCGAGATTCTTATTAATGAGTTGAGGTTGCTAGCCCTACGCTCAATCCTCCTTTGCTCGAGCTTAAAACAGGTAGTAATCTTAGAAGGGTTTTTCTCTTCATAATATATCGCTTTATAACTGTTTATTATTCTTCAGCTCGGTTGTACATGGGTAGGCAATAAAGTTGCTGCCGTATCTTTAGGTGGTTCGATTCATGTATTTGATGTGCCACCTGGATCAAAGTCTCTCTCTCCACCAAAATTTTCTATACATGGGCATAAACTCCATATAACCTGCGCAAGGTTTAGCACGCCTAATAACCGTCTGATTACTGCAAGTTCTGACGGGTCAATGGCATCTTGGGATATATCAACTGGTCTAGCTGAAATGTTTTCTGGTACAGAAGCTCATACTTCACAAGTACAATCAATATCGCTTTTGGGAAAATATGTGATCACTGTTGGTATCGATGATCGATGTGTTGTCAGTTCTATAAGTGAACTAAAACACATGTAAGTTTAGTTTTTCACCTTGTCTTTCTAACTGTATAAAGTATTGCCCATCCAAAATATGGTTGACTGAGTAGATAAACATGAAGTCTGGGAGCGTTGGACTTGTTCAGTGTAGTAAGGGTTTGTTATGTTGTACTTCATATATTTATTTCATAGCAAAATCATAATAATCCAAAGATGCTGAACATAATACTTCAAATATCTAACAAAATAAGTCTTTAAATGGTAAAGATGTTTGCCATAGTCATATAAAATATATTCAAGAAGTGTTTTTCGTCTTGTTACAACATGATCTCCATTGATGTAAGTCGTATCTGATTACGTCTTAAACCTCTGGGCTACACAGTCTCCAGTAATACATTAGGGCAATCAAGGTATATCAATGCATGATAAACCAGCAACAGCTATTACCGATTTCATGATGTGATGTCAGAGACCCAACCACATCTGCTATGCTTCATCCAAGTTTAGCTCTGGAAGTCAGTGTTTCACGTAATAGCTTTAGAAACTTCTCATCTAAAATATTTCTATTCGACTGAATATGACGTTTTAAGGTGGTTTGATTATGAATAAACGGTGCGCATAGTTCCTAGATAATTTCCGCTCATTATCAGTAATAATTATACAATTTTACCATCGAGTTCGAGCAATTATGAAAAGATAGCAATAATCAAACATATGTTTAATGTATCTAATTCGTTATGGCAGGGACCGTAGGTATAAAGTGGAACTACATACACGAAGGCGTTAAACAATTTACAGAAAGACCTAATGGATTTCGACTCTGTAAAGCAATTTCAGCCACTGCACTTTTATTACCATCCAAAAAGTTATTCACATAAAATGAGCTTTCGAATACTTACGACGGACAACTCTCATGAGCTTTCATAGGTTCATATCCCTAACTATATCGCAAAAATACTTTGGAATCGGATTATGTAATGTAGGTCTAATTAATCCCTACTCACTTTCCATTGAAAATATAAGCGATGTGCAAATCAAGTAGGAATGATGTGATTAGACAAAAATTGTGATTCGGGTTATTAGAAATGGATATTTAGACGCTTTCATTTTACTCTATAATGATATATTAAAATGCTCTGGGACATTACTTTCTGACACATAATTTCAAATTACATTTTTATCCAACGAACTAACGGTATTAAAGCATTCGACAAAGTATGGCAGGCGAACGAAACTTGGCATTTTCATTACAGTTCATCGCATTATCTGTTTTGTAAAATCTATACAGTAGCCATCATAACATTCAATGTTTTTAAGAAAAATTGGTAGGAAATTTACGCACGTAATTTTATACGTTTGTTAGTCTTCTTAAGAAACGAATACCGTAATAATCACACTTTACAGTAACAGTTCATTATACCTTTCTGATTATTCAACCTAGATTTTGGAACGTAGCTTTCTGAAGGAACCAGTTTAAATTAGATGAATTTTTTGTTTTATGATGTTTCAGAACTTTGAGTTCCTTCCAAAGTTTCACTTCGTTAAGTATCAACTAATCATTATAACATAGAATAGTTAAGTTAATGTTTCTAATGCAATCAGCTAGCTGTGCTGCTTTGAGAAATGCTTCTCTAAAAGTCTCAGTTGTATTTAGAAACTGATAATCCACTTCTTCGCTGCTTCACAAAATGTCGTATTAATGAGAAGCATTTTACTGCTGATATTTGTGATACTAAGAAATAGGCTTTCTTAGTTAAACATATCTTCTGTTTTGGTCGCGATGGTGTGTTATCTCCGCCACATTCCACAGTTCTTATATTTACGTCCCGAAATGTTGTCGTAAGAAACCTACAAATAAACCATCGGATCTTAAGTTTACAAAAAATTAGTTATTCACGTTTTATGAGTGATGTTCTATCATTCAATATTGGTATTATTAAACTTTCGGTTGAAAAAGACCAACTCACATCATATACCGTAATCTTTAGTATTGAGGTTTCGAGGCCAATTTATGACTTCTAATGTAAAGTAAAAATTCTAACGTATTTGTTTACACAATTAGGTGTGAAAACATATTGGAGGCTGGACTGTGATATATTTTTGTTCCTTGATTATCAGTAATGCAATATGAGTGTCCGACTTCAAGTAATTTTAATCACTAATAGTTAAAAATCTTAAGTGCCACGCAAAATACATTATAGCCATCATAATATTAGTACTATTCTCACATTTATATGTAGTTGGAATGTGAAATGTTCACATTACTTATTGTTTTACATATAGATACGTAGACTCTCGTTCTATTATAACCCTCATATGTATTTTTCTTTATCATCAAATAGGTATGAATTTTGATACCTTAACATAAAAATAGTATAGATATCTATATATTTTGTTTAGTTACATCGGTTATATCAGTATGTTACCTCTAATCTGTATTCACTGTGTTATTAGGTAAGGTTTGGTGGATTCATGTCTATTCACTCTTAAAGATAATATTTTGTTTGTTTTTTCTTCCTAAATAAATTTCTTGTTTGATTAAATAAACGAATTTTGTCTGTACTATCAATAATAAAGTAGTAAAATATTTTTCAGTACTTATTATGATTTGTTTTAATTTTTAAACTATAGAAATAAAGACCTTGTATAATAAGAATCCCCTTTGCTGTTTAGGGACTCAATCTATATTTTCATATCTCGTAGAGAATAATGAGAAAAAAATTTCCTTACAAAGAAACAAACAATAACTGTTAGTCAGACATAAGCAATGTAAAAGCTGACACGTATGTACGTCCGTTTAAGTTGTCACGCTGTGTTAGTGCAACAAGATAATAAGCAGATATCAGGATTCAAAAAGTAAGAGAAGGTGAAGAATGAATGCATTTCAGTTACTCTATCACTTATTTTCACTTTGCAAGAGTAAACTCAACACTCTTACAATTAACATTATCACTATTTCTAATTGTTTTTTTCCCTCTGTTTATTTGTCAGTAGTTAAACAGAAAACAATGTTCTTATTGATATACATATGTCTAGTGTTTGTGTCATTTGTACTTTTATGCGAAACAGTTTAGTATGAGGACAATTAATCATACATTTTGGACATTATATCTTTATGTAAACCATATTGTAGTTCATTATATATGTGTTGATTTTCATGTCTAGGATATCTACAAAGCTTCCATCTCAACCACGTTGTGTACAATCAATGGAATCGAAATGTGTATTAATCATTGTTTCATGTATTGAACATATGGTTTTATTGGAGCTTAAAAATAATTCATTAGTATTGTTAGATCAACTAGACGTTCCACTAGGAATATCTACAATGAGTATTTCAAAAAAGTTGTCATTAATTGTTGTTGGATCACAGGTTAGTATTATTTTCAATATATATATTACAGAGCAAATTATTGCCTCCTCAATTGTAGGTTCACGTACTGTTCTTTAAACCATTCTTATTTCTTTTTTAAATTTAAATAAGTCGAGTAGATTTTGTGGTCCATGAATAGTCCGTTATCAACGTAGAACTTGGTACATTTACATAGACTTACGTGGCTATACCACATTAGCACAAATAAATGAAAATAACGACACACATAGCAAAATAGATCGAAATAATGAAGTAGTGGTGCTAATGAGGAACTCTGAAAATTTGGTCTGAAGGGATAGAGTAGTAAAGTATGTATGAAAGAGTTATGGAACTCAATATACAGAGGAAGACAAAAAGCGAATGCATCTGCACCATTGTGACCGATTATAAGCCATGCCACACCAAGTCTCTAACGACTGTTGGTGGTTATCACAGGACCCCTGACTAGATAGTTAACATTTGCCGGGATGACTGAAATTAGTAGTCGGCGATTTCATAGAGTGGTGTCACTTCTTGGATTCTTCCAACATATTCATACAAGAACCAGCATTGTGCTGCGTCGATGTAGGCGATAATTTGGTATACGTAACACATGACCCAACCATATCACCTGGTGAATATTTACGATTTCATTAACCTATTTACCACGTTTGTCTGTTACCATATACCTAACCTCAACATTGCTCACTCGATCGTTTGATGAACCGCTAGCAATGCTTCCAAGATACATGGTAAAAAACCTGAATACCACACTTATCTACTTCTAAAGACTATGCATCTTAGTCATAAAGTAATACAGAGCAGATTGTTGCTCAGTATATACACCCATTGGTTGACAGAAAAACATTTCTCTTACCTCCTTAAGTGACACAAGTTAAAAAAGGTCAACCAAACTTTCTGAATACGGTCTATGACTAACGCCCCCAAATGCCCTGGTACGACCGAGAGTGGGGAGAGTCCACTCTCCCTCTCCAAATGCTCTCACATGGCCACGCGTATATAGCCTCTGCCAGGGAAGTCCTACTCACTGCCTTTTCGTGGCGGGTGTGTTGTTCACAAAATTGAGAGGACGAAAAGCGAATGTCCGGCGCTTTAACCGAATCGGTGGACGCGGAAAGTTCACCTAGGGGAGTTGGAAAACCCTGATTCCAAACCAATGGTGCACATGGGCTCCAGTATCCTGAGGGAACAAATGGAGTATGAATCAATGGTTGGTCGCCGGCTACCATGTAACTGCATCTCTTTACTATGTTCCACTGCCTTGTGGGTCAATGGCTCTGGGTGTGGCCTCCTAAGAAAACCACCTGCTTCGGTTTGGGTACCCGGGCAGTATCACAACCCTCACACAAATCAAATGAGATTTGTGTGGCGCATATATATCTGGTGCTTCTTTGTACCAATATTTATGTGTTCAAATAAATGAATAAAACTATGACTAACTGATAGTTTCAGTTAGTTTTTATAAATTAAAAAGATTGTTTTAATCAAAGGAAACTTTAGTTCATTGTATATTAGATGCAATAGTTTGTACATCATTGAAATTAATTAACTTTCTGACTTTACAATGTTGTATAATCTGGATACGAACCAGGTCAAGATAAAAGAGAAAATTTTTTTTCTAGTTGACTGCTATAAAAGGTTATCATTTTGTAAAAAAATATATATATTAATTACATATATTGGAAAACAAAAAAACTAATAAACTATTAATCTTCATTCATTAAAATGTACACGTACTAAATTTAATATGTCCATATATGTACACTGTTTTTTGATTGGTTGACAATGGCGGATCTAATAGTATATATTTGGTTATACGTAAGTTTATTGATCGATGATTATCGGAAAAAAATAATCAGTCATTTTAGATATAAAAAATTTTTTGTTGCATGATAATCTTTCTTAATCTAAATAATTTAATTATTACTTTAGATCTCGTCATTGTTCTAAGAAGTTGAAATATTTTCTATGTTCTATATAGAGTAACATATATTTATGGTCATTATCTTTACTACTCATTATTAACCAACTTTAGTACATAGACTAGACACGACATTTTTTCTAATATGTTAAATGTATTTTGTAAATATGTTAAGCGAATCATATCGTGCGTTGTAAGGTAACTCAGTCAGTCAGCTACAACGTAGGACCAGGCACATTTATGCATCGGTCCAAGTTGCCATACCTCGTTAGCACAACAAGATGAACACCGGATTCATAGAAGTAGTTAATGTAGTGGTGGTAGTATATAAAAGATAGGTTGTATGTAAGGATATAGTATAGGAAGGAAGGAAGTTATGAAGCGATTTTAATCTCAAGGTTTAAGGGAAGATAAAGAGTGTATACACCTACGCCATTGTGATCGATTCTGAGCCATGTCACCTAGAGTCTCCAACCATTGGTTACGATAGTCACGCGGACCCCAACCAAGTAGTCTGCACCTACCAACATGGCTCAGACTAGAAGTTAGTGACTTCATGCTCTGATGCCACGTTTTGGTTTGGCCGCCCCTAACTCTCTTCAAACCATCCCCAACACTAGTCAGCATAGCGCGTCTTGGTAATCGGTGTTCAGGCATACGTAACACGTGGCCCAGCCATCTCAATCGATGAAGATTCATCACATCATCAACTCATTTACCATTATTCCCTAATACCCTGCGTCTAACCCCACTATTACTTACCCGGTGATCCCAGCAGATGCGAGCAATATTTCTAAGGCATCTGTGGTCAAATACTAGTAACCTACGAGTATCTTCTACTCTTAATGGCCATGTTTCACAGCCGTAAAATAGAACAAAGCGAACTGCTGCGCAGTATACTCGTCCCTTAATTGATAGACGGATATCTCGTCTTCTCCATAGGTGACGTAAGGTAACTAGATCATATATGTGTAAATTTGAAGTGAACTAGCATAGATATTCATTTATCAGTTATTAAAGTTGTTTATTGAAGTTCATATCGCCCACTTGTCTCTAACAAATTGAACAGTGATTCTGTCAGAATTATGAAAAACATAATACATTACAGAAATATAAATTGATCGGCTACCAAGTGGTGACCAGTTTATGTCAGTGAATCATATGTAACTTAGAACCTGACACGTATATGCATTGGTTCAAATCGTTATAACGATTGTAAATGATTTCATGAACTGGTGACAAGTGTTGGTTTGGTATCCCTTGGCTTTCTTTCAGTTTACTCCTACACCAGACAATATCGGCTGTAGAGGTAAGAGGTTATTTGAGATACATAACACATGTCCCAATCACCTCAGTTGATGAAGGGTTACTGCTTCATGAACTAATTTGCCATCATTACCTAGAACCCTGTCCATAACCTCAGCATTGCTCACTCGGTGATCCCAAAATACACAAGCGATGCTTCGAAAACACCATTTTATGTTTTCTAGTCCTTAGTACTAACCGAATTGTATCTACCAAGTTACGGTGTCGATATAGAAACAAATGACTTAATGTCACATTTCACTTTTTTCTGTGTTAGATGGTAGAAGGCAATCAATGAAGAGAGCCCTAGACGTTGGGTTTTTTCTCATATGGCAACAACGCGTACATGGCATTATTAGGGAATTGATTCTAGTCATGGAACTTACAACTGCATCGTCGTTTGTCGCAGTCATAAGCGTTAATACTGAGACATTTGAGCTTTAACTGACCTCTTGTTGGAGTGAGATTGTGGTGTATGCTACTTTTGTTGACAGATGTAAGCAATATGTAGCACCAATCGGATGTGGAAATGCATGCCTGCAGAATATCAGGAAGATTCAATTGAAGAAAACAGAAAGTAATTGTGATAACAACAGAATTGAAAGAATCATGAAACATGTAAAGGACAACCGATGGAAGATTTGCGAATTATGTATTTAATTTATAGTTTTCGTAATTTACGAAAGCACTCTGTAATTTTGGATTAAACAATAAACCGGTTATCCCCATCTAAGTGTTCGTTCACTACAAAATGTTTGTACTAATCCATTACTCAGTATTGACCGATATCCTGTTGACTAGTCCAGAGACATAAATGATTTCTGCTATTAAACCAACTTCTATATGATTTTACTTATATTTATAATTTTGTTTTTGAAAAATTAACAGAATCTAGGTAATACATCGTTTCATATATCATCAAACCAAAAGTTAAAACGATTAAGTCTTGTCAATGGGTCCGATGTAACCCCAGAAGTGATCGATTTTTCACCTAATGATGAAACACTAGCTTGTGCAAACCCAGATCATTCAATAAATTTGTTCTCCGTAAGTATATCTATTCATTTTAGTTTTATATGTCAGGAAATGTTTTCACATGTCCCTTTTTTGTTACTTTTAGTCGATTATCCATGTGCACGATTTATGATTCAGGATACTAGTTTGTAATCAATTGCTTAGATGCATTGGATAATACGTTATAATGTGTAATTCATTTTGTCATCATGTCTAAACATTATTATCTTTCAAATGTGGTAAATATCCAATTAGGGGATGATTTATCCTATCTCTTCATCTTACCCCTTATGTATTGAGTTGTATTAGGCTTTAAGTCAAATATCACTCGTTATTTTTTTCTTTTTGGGTAAACAACTCGTCAGTATATTTCATATATAATTAGGTATTGCCAACCGGCAATACAATTCAGATTAACGATCATCCCTGATATTAAGGTGGAAGAATTTCTTTGCAAGATCTTAGCGATTGAATTTTAAGTAAATCCAACGTTTCACTCGGCAATCTGTTTCAAGCTTTTTCAAGGGAATATAATCAAATATCAAAATTACTGAATATAAATAGGTACATGATTCCCCGGTTAACTATATACTAAATAGGTTATCCAACCATGTTAACAATGTTGAAAGTAAGTATTTGCTGTCGTGGTGTATAACGAAAAATGTGTTAAGATAACCAATTGTTTGTATTCGTAAATGGATCTGAGGTGCGAGAAGAAATTTCATCGACTATTTATCGCCTCTGTTCGGTATTTCTATGAAGAAAACATACTATTTTTGTATATTATGAGTCAGATATGTCATAGCATGCACAAAATGAAGATAAATAAACAAACTAGGAATAAATGTATGTGTTATTTAAGTTAATTGTCTATCATATACTCAGACAAACCAACTGATTAGGATAGTTGAATGTAATTATTGTTATTCAGATAATAAGTGATTAATTAAATAGAATAAGGAGTTCAGGTTGACTTATTACTAGTTGCCATGGGATAGCTGATTGTATTTTATCTTTCGTATTCATATTGTTTAGATTTTCCCATATGTGTAGGGCTTCGGCTGTTAGTCAAAACGTTGAATTTACTTAAAATTCAATCACTGGGATTTTAAAAACAACTCCTTCCTCCTTAATGTCTTACATTAACTAGGAGCCCAATTACTGTGGAACCATTTGTTCAAATTTAGACTAAAGTTCTTACAGATTGTTGCTTAGCTGCACTGTTACAAACTCATAAATTCATAAATACCTTACTTAGTGCAGTATCATGAAAAGGGTTGTAGTATTTTTCCATGACACTAATACTAGTAATACTAACAATAATAGTATTGTAAATTATTTATCAAGTATAGGCTTGTGTGTTAAATTTTTTACGTCTCACTTTTTATGTACGGTTCAATGAAATCGTGTGGTTGGTCAAGTAGAACCTGTAACCCAATGGTCAAAAGTCGAATAGTATATTCATTCAACCACTACTCTTCGTAGGCGGCCAGGACGAAATGTTGATTTTTTAAGAAGATGAATTTTAACATCTGCGTAAAAATAAGGACTTTATTAACTAGTATAGTAGAATTATATATAATACATATATTAACAAATATATTAAAACTATTTAGAATCATATACTTGAAGGAAACAAGTTTTCAGTACATGTCAGTATATTTTAGTCCATATGAAAAGGTGGATTCTTTTGTTAAGGAATTATTCCTTCAGAGTTTCTAGTAATTGTTCATTGGGTATCTCAGCCAGTTAGTCATAAACAACGTGAAACCTGGCACATATATGCATTGAATCGAGTTTCCACACTACATTAGCATAACAAGATAATATTACCGAATTATTGTTATTATTATTATTATTAATAGTAGAAGCTAGCACCAGTGAAAAAAGCCATCTGGCATATAGAATATAATTCGAGAAAAAAGAAATAATTCGCGGAACTAAAGGTAGAAAATAATTATGAAACTTAGAATCTAGGCATAGAAAAAGAGTAAATGCTTTTGTACTATTGAGACTAATGCTGAACCATATCACCTAATGTTTCAAATTCATTGGTCTATCAACAATCTCACAGGATTAATGCAATATTTTGATTTGGCCTCGCCTGCTTATATTCTAAGATGAACATCTTAGTGGTTTTTTTCATCATAGCTTTTATAATCAGGTTTATCATTTGTTTTTAAAACTCTGATTATGTTTTTTCATTCTTGCTTCTTTGATTGATGTCTTTCCTATTTATCATTGCTTAAAATGATTTCAACTATAAAAATACTGAAATCTCCACAAAACCCCTTCTGATCTATAATCACATGCTCACTAGTGACTGACTTCAAGGGATATTTCCTGGAGTTCTAGTGGGAAGCAGTGACCAATGGAGTTCTACCAAGTCTGTTGTAGAGAATATCAACTCACTGAAGACAAATGATGAATGGTTGCTCAACTTCGTGGATTGGTTAAAGTTAGACATCAACACCGTTGGATGCCGGCCAGCTCAGTGGTCTATCGGTTAAGTGCTCTGGCGCGAGACTGGTAGGTCCTGGGTTCGAATCTCGCGAGTGCGGGGTCGTGGATGCGCACTGCTGAGGAGTCCCATAATAGGACGAAACGACCGTCCAGTGCTTCCATGTTTTCCATGGCGGTCTAGCTTCAATTGACTCATGATTTCAACTATGAGAATAATGAAATCTCCACAAAACCCCTTCTAAAATATGTTTTTTCCAATTACTTTATTACTAAACAGCGTTTAAGCATTGCTTCCTTCTTCTTTAAAAAACGTTTTAAGATATTTATCTATATGGTTATTATTTTCAATTTCATCTGTAAAAATTATTAATTTATTCATTATAGTCCCTATGTTAGTACTGTTGTTTAGTTTTCGAGGTACTGCATTTTTTTAAAGAACGAAATATTTTTAGATGATTGAATAACAATTTTACATTTTTTTGTATATATATATAATATATATATATATATATATATATATATATATAGGGAGAGAGAGAAAAAACACCATAGTAACCAAAAAAACTTTCATGCTAATTTACAAGTAAATAGGTGTACTATAGACATGAATCAATAAATTCTTAAAATTACACTAATATGGATACTGTGATTGATAATTTTAATTACCTAGGACTCAGTGTTGACACAACTAAGGAGGAGAATGATAACAATATAATATTAAATAAACAAGAGGTATGTGTGAGAAATACCTACAACTTTACTGTATATTTCTTATACATAGATCGTAAGATAGTTTAATGCTGAACTATCAAATAAAGTCTACCACTAGCGTTTGTTATACGCGTACCATATGGTCTGTCTAAAGAATACACGAACTGAACTACTGTTTTCAGTGAAGTCTATGGAGCAACTCTTAGGTAGTTCACAAAGTGTTAAAATCGTTTTATGGTGATAACTGGGAAAAACATATACTTCAAGTAGATTGAATTTTCTGATGAGAGTCATAAGGATAATTTAAAGTCAGAGTTGGTAACAACCTTCAACTTGAACAGAAAACATCCGATCTGTCCACTCTTTTGTGCTTTTCAGTCGCTTATTTACTGTCCAGATTGGTAACGATCGCTATGCACGCTGCTCAGTCAAATTGTTTGAAATGGAGTAGTGTCTTAATATTTTGCTTTAATTTTTCATGAATCCCACTGCCTTTTCCTCATTATATGGTAATCAGTTATTGAGACATATTTCTTTAAAGTTTATGTGGAAACAAGATACATTACTCTATGATGTAGCAGTGCAAGGGATTTGTGAGATTCATTTTATTTTTAATTGAATGTATTTCCTTTGATTACTTTTGTTCTTCCAGGTGACTTATGAAGGAAATCAAAATGACCTCCCAACTCTTAAATCTGCTCTTTCTGAATGGTGGCTCAGACACTCAGCTAGAATAACTTGTATCAGTTGGAGTCCAAATGGTCGTCGCTTGGCCACTGGAAGTATTGATAGTTCTATTGTTATTTGGTCATTAGATGAACCAAGCAAACAGGTGGTTTTGAAAGGTAAGTGATTTCATGTCAAATTTATCTTCCATCAAAAGACACTGGTCGGAATTGAATTAAATGATTTGTAGAGTTGTGATCAGGTATTCCATATTTTGGGAAAATCACAACTATTTTACATTGATAGTTGATATCTTAGAACATTAAATACTTGTAAAGTTGATTATTTTACATGGTTGATACACTAATTCTGTAAAAAACCATTCGGTAAATTATTGATGAGCTGTATGATTGTATTTAGTATGTTTATGAGGAATATTTACGGCAATAGTAGGTTAGTTTTACTATCGTAAAGAAATGTTTTTTTTTGAGATGTTAATCGATCGTGATAAAATTCTATAATCGATTGGTTTTTCTGCTTGATGTAATATCTTCTAGTCTTTATATCTTAATCATTCAGTTGTCGTACAAATACACGGTAGGAGGTTGAATTTTTAGTGATGGTTTAACTATTTAAGTGCCTATTTGTGAATCAGTCGGTCAACTACAACGTAGGACTAGGCACATATATACATCGGTTCAAGTTGCCATACCTCATTAGCACAGCAAGATGAACACCGAATTCATAGATGTAGTTAATTTAATGGTGGTAGTAGGAATCAATATCTTAGAATTTATCATCTGCTCAGTCTACCTCATTAAATCGACACAAAGTCTGGTTCGCAGCTACAGCTAGGAGACTTTATTTTTTAATATTATTAGTTTTATTTAATATCATATTTTTGGTACAGTATGAAATTCTCAGCACAAAGTATTTCAACAAGTTTTCGTTTCTTACATCTTGGTCGACCCTGAGGACGAATGTTGGGTGGTCACCAGCTAGAAATTAGCAGCTCAGGAGTCGACATCTGAATAGTATACATTCTTTTCATTGCAGACTGTCAATACCCACGATGTCCAGATTGGGATTTTTTGCAACTTTTACAGCGAAAGGTTGTAAACTTTTAATAAACGCTCCTTAATAGGTTGTGCGATTAATAAACATTATGATGTGTTAAATCAAGTAAAACAGATAACTTGTTGAAATATCTAGAGGGCAGAAACAGGTAGCTCACAGGTTTAAGCAGGCCGCCAAAAATCCATCCGTTTCTATGATAATACACTTAGTATTACAACTAATAACTAATACAGCTATCCCAGGAAAAAGCGTACACATTAGTGTATTAGCGTAACGTCGAGTGATTATAATGGTAATATTTATGTTTTCAGAATAAGCTTAAAACTGGCACTTCACTGGCTGAATTATGAAGCATGAAAAACAGGTGTATTTAATATTTTCTATGGATTGATGAAGTCGTCTACATGATTATTTCTTTTTATTTTAAGCGGCTCATCCTATGAGTAATAGCACTGGATTATGTTGGGTCAGTGACGATCGCTTGTTAAGTTCAGCACACGATGGAAGCATTCGTATATGGCGTGTGTAGAAAAAAGTACAGTCCGTATTCTAGCAGTCTCTTGAAATGGTGTTTCCCAGAATATTTGTTTGCAATTTGATTCATTTACTTGCTTCCCGTTTTCAATACTTATGTAATATAAAGTGTTTTGGGTTTCACTTTTCTTCTTGAATACATGTATACCAGTATCTTATTTCTATCGGGTCAGTTTTTCAACAAAAAAATTAAAATCTTTTTTAGTCTAAACAAGCATTTCTTCGCTATTCACAATTCAATAGACACTAAAACAACTTATAAAAATGTAATTCCTTGGGTGTCAATGTTATATTTGACAAAATCCGTGGTTATAGACTGAGAAAATTCGTAAATCTTATTTGAGCTTAACCGGAGTGCGATTGAAGATCGACTTTAGTAGCTGCAATCGCACCGATGACTCGATATCTTATTGTCTGGGTTGGGATTCACTTTAGTAGTATATGGATTTGAATTTTTTTACACAAAGTGAGAGGTTTGGGACTGGCTTCATGTCCGTCCTGGTATTTGCATAGGACTGTTAAATGAACTGACACACTTGATTAAGCCGTTGCATTAATCTGTACAACTAGGAAGATAATAAAACATGTATTTCAAGTGCCATACGTCTGTGTTAGGGGTTTTATCTGTGTATGCATCTTTACAGAATATGGCAACTATTAGTTATCTTAATGATAGATACATATAAAGTATAAAGAGTTTCCTTAATCAGTTAAACAGACCGTTTTCTAATCTTCAAATTGGGCAGTTTGTTGAATGTCGTAAGTTTCAAATTTATCACCAGTAAGATGTTCGCAACTTTTAAGAAATCCTCCAAAATTCGCGGATATCCATCATGTTGCTTAACTGCTTAATTTTGTGAAATCCAGTCTCGGCAATTTTAGTGCACCTAGCTGTTCAAACTAGGCTTCTAAAATGTAGTAACCCAATGATAAAACTGTCTATCAATTAATCCATCAACGAACAAACAACTTTCCTGAAAATCATACGCGAAGATCAACTTTTGAATATTTTTCAACTGATTTTTGTTTGTGATAAAAATGTGCAAATCAAACTCTGCAGACCTTAATAAATCACGAACAAGAATTCGTTATAAAGCTACTCCGGCACAAAATTCTACATAGACTTTAAAGCAGCACAATCGCTTTACCAATCAACACTTTCATAACAATTCACAGTCACAAGAGAATGAACCATGTTCAAGATTTTATATTTGACAATACTTGAAAAATTATTTTAAAAAAATATTAGAAATATATTGGACTTATAAGTTTGAGTCTACAATTTTAAGGCATTCATCTGAAAATTCGACGAAAATAGGTTCGCGCATAACATTTTCCAATGCAGAGTACGGTTTATTTGTATCATTCAAAAATCGAAGGAGACTCCGTAGATGAGGGTTCTTCAGTAGATCTCGAATCTTATCAGAGTATTCTGCGTAAAAATGACAACGAAACTAGGAGTAACACTTACTTAAGCCTTCCAAGATTTTCTTCGGAACGTAGTCGACCATCTCATCTTCTTGTTCGACAGTAGCATGCATAACTCTTGGTACACAGGTTTCCGGTTTGCACTCATCTTGTTTATGTTTTTGGTAACAGGCAAGCGAGCAACTAAAGTATTAGTGAACTGACAACTCAGCATACTATGGTGCAATACACCTCGGACATTTATACTTGGAAGTTTCACTTGTACAAATTGCGCACAAAGCCATTTCGTTTAAGGCCAATACTCCTTTTTATGGATATCAACTAATGGTATTTTAGTTTGTCTGAAATACAAACTTATTGTTACATAGGTTGTTGTAACATTTTAGACCTAAATTTGTTCTCGAGTAAAACAGCAAAAGAATGTACTAAATTTTTTTCTGGACAACTTTTTGGGACTTTATATTCACCAATATGAACTTTCTGGGTAAACGATGTGGGCATCAACTACACACATTCCGACGTTGATGAAAACCCACAAAGTGTCATGATAGCGCTCATATTGTATGAAGTGTTTCTCTATATTCGTCCTTACTTTTACACAGTCTTAAAAACTCAATTCTCTGAAATAAGACGAAATAAATTGCACTGCCGTAGCTTTATAAATCCTTCTTTAGAACACGTGAAACTTGTCCCGATGACCAACGTTTGTAGTTGCATAAGATAACGTAACTCCTACTTTGACCTACAAGTCTTATCTTACTATTCCTGGGCATTTTGATTTATTCACGACTTTGAAAGACTGTCATGCTATCCTGTTTCGATTTTTTCTCCCGTCGGCCATTTTATATCAAGATACTATAGAAAGAATATGCTCACGTCTGTGAGAATCTCAATAGATGTTCCAATTGCGATCACGTGAATAGGCTTTGAGAGTCTAACGAGAATGTACTAAGAAATTAGCTTCAAATTAAACACAGATACAAAAGAATATATATCTAACGGGCCTATTTTCGTGTGAAGCAGAAGTTTGCTTCCTTTTATTATATCAGCGACCTAAAAGACCAAAGTTGTGTTTAAATCAATATCTGAAAAACGACTCTAGTCAATGTATTAAACTACCTGCAGGACCCTAGCCAGGGAGTCGCGAGTCTAAAGGATGCCACACTACTGGTCTTTGGAAAAAGCGGTATTGGGCCATAGACTAGCTAGTCATCTGCTTTCCTCTTTAGTTCAAGAGTCGTTAATCGTAGCACTAAATAAAAACTTCTGGCATATTTTAAACACATGACCATACCATCAGTCAGTTTCAAGGTAACTTTATATGAGTTATCATCACTCAGCACTGACATACATGGCATTGTGACGCTGTGTTCAGATACAATGTACTTCGGTTACGAGCGGTTGTTTTTTATTATGATTATAAAATCTGGTGTTTGAAAGTATATGAAAATTGTGTAAGCTGAATCAGCAACGACATGAATCAAGGTAAGGGTTTAGTGTACTGATGAGCTTGAGCTCTTTATCAGACAATCAGGAAAAGATGCCAAGTTATATGGAAATTAATAAGGATTAACAAAATGACAATGAAATGACGTCAACATATCAGGAGGACAGTGTTGTGCATAGCACTCACGAGATATAACCCTATAGTATTATAAAATTTTCGACCTTAACTGACAGAAGATAGAATGCAAAAACGGCCAGGCTTATGTAAAAAGAGTTAAGCTAGATAAGGAGGGTCGAAGCTCCATTAACGAAATGACAAGCCATAATGCGATGATGTCCTGCCAAACTTTTGTATACAAATCTATTATCGGAATTGAAAGTTAGCAGTAAGAGCGGAAAGACACCATTTAACAACCTCAAATAATCATTGCAATGCATAAGTCGTGTAAGGTACAGTCCAGTTTAGCTCAAGCATCTTATATTAGGTGTTTAATTGAGTAATCGATGATTTTTCATCAAGTTTAGGAACCAAACACAGCGGTTTTAATACTGATAATCTGGTTGAAAGAGTTAGTATCAAAAACAGGTGCAAGATCAGAGACACGTCTGACACCTTGTTTCCCAGAATATACCCTCATATATATATATATATATGGTGTGGTTGGAGTAGTCGGCCAGTTTGAAATGTTACCATGAGCATAGCTGACGACTATTCCTTGTTCTCGTACGCTTAAGTTAGAAAGATGTTATAAACCATGTGAAGTGCTTTTTCTTTCGAGATAATTTTAAGAACGTGACAAACGACCTTCAGCAATTTTGAAACGTGCACAGAAATATTGAACGACGAATTCTGTGTTATGATATATACATACTATTATATTATGAAATATACTTTGTCCTTATAGAAGAATGATACTGGTTCTGAAGGCGATGCTCATCTTCACCTTTTAGACTAAAAAAACTAAAAATTAATAATAATTGACGCTGTAATCGAGGACAAACTTCTAGTGTAATGTTATAAATAGGTTAACAGCTATACGCTTGGCCGTCGTCTGAAATTATTGAGCGCCTTCCTTTAACGATTTAAAGCACTGTAAAGTTTGCATAAATTTTTATGGTTGCCTTCCTTTCTATATTATATGTTCACGTACCAAACTTTCGAAGGTTTTTTCTTATGGTAGGGGGGATATGACGCAAATAATACTACTGGATATAGTTTGTAGTAGCCATTGATTTATCGATGAAATCAATACTTTTTTTGTAATGAACGTAGAATTTTAATGGATAAATCATTACCATTATTTATATAGCACCACGGTTCTTCAACGTAATAGCATCAGGTGTACAAACCGATTTAGATGATAATACAAAAAAAAGTACTTGAATTTCTTTTAACAGGTCATGAGTTCAGTAATCGTGTGTTTCGTTCTCATACCGATGCAGTCGTAGCATTTCGGAATGGAATATAATGTTTTTACCCATTTACCTTTGTATCCCCAATGTGTACATGTACACACTGTCGTGTTGATAGGTATCAGTAACTCTTTAGACTAGCCAATTACAATATATAGGTCTGCGTGAAGTGAACATGCGTCTTCGTCTCCTGTTATTTCTCACCAGATACTTACATCATCAGCGTGCAGTGACATTGGGGACTCAGCTATACTTGGGAGATTGTTTACATACTGTATAAAAAGTAGAAGACCTAGGACAGCCACGACTTACTCCACAAAGTACCGGTATCCAGAAAGAGCATTTGGGATTCATTATTACTTTCCGTCTAGGACCTACCAGGAAATCCTCAAGCCATTTTGGGAGAGATCCGGCAGATTTTACAACTTCGAGAGCAGTCTACTTGTTGGTACCTTAAAAAAGTATTCGCTATGTAGGCAATTATGTAGACATGAGTCACTGATTTTTCATTGTCTTCAGTCTCTAATCGTAGCTTCCTTGCTATCAGGAGATAGTTTGCGCAACATAAACTTTTTCTGAGACCATATTGTTCACTGTTTAACAAGTTGTTGGTTTCCACAAATGTCATTATGGTCTTAGACTACAGTCTTTTAGACTGTTCTTTCGAGTATTTTAATTATGACACAGATGAAGCTGACGGGTCTGTATATTGATAGGAATTGTCTTGCTCCTGTTTTATGTATTGGAGCGACGATTGTATCTTTCCAGTTTTTAGGTGACAAAGCTTTGCCAAGTGACATACTGAATATCGCAGTTAGAGAGGTCGCAATATATTGTGCAATTGGTCTCAGGATTTTGTGGTGTATTTCATCCTTTCCTGTTGACTTTTCCAAGTCTAATATGCAAAAAGTCTTAAGTACATCGCCTCGATCAAAGTCCACAGTGAGTCTAGTTCTTCATCTAGAAAAGTCTACTGAGTGAAAACTGCCCCGAAATGGTTTTCTATTGCCTCTACTTTTTCCTGATCATCTCTTATAATTTTAGATCCACTCTTTCAGTGAATAGGTTGAGAATGTAATTCCGCATCCTTGTTCTATGATTTATGTACGAGAATTGTCTCTTAAGCTGTTTGAACACATATTAGGCTAACTAAATCTCATATTTTCTCTGTGATTCCCGGATTATTAATATACACTTATTGCATACCGACTTGTAGTGTTCCATCGCAATCGCTGTGTTAAAGCTGATGGCAGTGTTCCAACATTTTTTTCCTTTTTTCTTAGTGAACGTCCAATGGTGACCGTGCATCTTCTTCTTACGGACTGTCCTATAGATAAATTATTGAGTTGCCTGATTGTATAACTGCCGGAAATAAGTTCATACCTCTTATACTAATCTTCTTGAGTCAGTTATCCAGTTTTCAGCCGATTCTTCAGAGTTGATCGCGTGCATGTCTTCCTTCAACATGTCTGGACAGGCAATTTTTTGACGGGCTATATCAGTCACGAACGTGTATAAATAGACGCCATGATCTCTTCTTCCCAGAGATGGGAGGAAACTTATTTGACCAATATCATCACCGTGTGAAGATCAGATACAAGAGAGACGATGGGGTTCGTACTTCATATCTGGTGGGATCTCTTATGTGCTGGAATAAAGCTGGGACAAGTATGGTTTTTAACGATTCGAAATCAAATGACGTGTTCAATAACACTTCTTAATTTAGTTAACATACGGTGGGTTAAAGTCCCCTAGTATAAGGCCTTTAATACCATTCTGCTTAGGAAGAATTATTCTACTATACATTCTGGACTGCGGTATACTACAACTAATTCAAGATCTTGTCGTTTACATTCTAGCATTCGGCGTGCCATTTTACATGTCCCTGAGCTGTATTCCACTGTCTCAACAACTCATATGATTAAGGTAATTTTCGTGTATAGGATAACCCCACCAGCCCAACGGTTTGGTCTATCAGTCTTATTGCGTAAAAAACCGATTAACTGAATTTCACTATCCTACTCATCTGACGATGACCATTTTTCTGATATGGCAATGTCATCGGAGTTTTCTATTTCTGATATTGTTTTGTGCTCTTCCATTTTATTTAGTACGCTTTGAAAATTTATATAGCACAAATTTTGTGGAGAGCATTCTCTTACCACAAAAATTATTTGGAGGGTTTTTCGCTCTGAATTTTTACAATTTGAAAGCCTTTAAGTACGAGGTTTCTTCACCGTTACGGCAGCTCTCATTTGTTTCTACTATCGTCAATCCTCCTAAACACGACTAACCAGGCTGAGATCCTCATGGACGTGTATTCCGGATCCAATCAGTTCGCGTGTTTCCCACTATCATGTTTCTTTCTTCATCCGAAGCAAAGGTAACGTTTATGCGGGGGCTTGCCTACGTACTTTCGCAATCCAATTTTCGTTCTATTTTATAAAGCATACAGATGCTGGATTATGAAACCGTTTCTGGGTGTAGCTTGTTTATAAAGGATTCAATGTCACTAAGGTTGTGTTCAAATCCAGCCTTTGGTTCTTCTTCGGAAGATCCACTTAACTTATGAAAAATGACTGACATGTCAGAAGGGTCTGTCTTCCATTTTGTTGGGTTTTACTTCATGATATCTTCTACTCCCTGCAATCGGATGCAGAGGTATCACTCTGTTTGCTTGCCTTTCCTTTTCTGGGTGTGACTGTAAGCAAATCATTTACTTTGTTTTGTCTCTTATTCTTGTTGATCACGTCATCTACACTGCTCAGGCTTCGCTCCCCCACTGACTATTTTACGTTGAAAGGTCAATCCAGAACAGAAATCGTAGATTCAAATAACTTAGTGTCGCCTATAATTTGTTTCTTCTCAGTCAGCCTTTTTTTGTTGAAATAATACCTACATCTGTGTTCTTGTTATCCAGTTCTTTAATGGGGTTCAACTTGATGGTCTCATTCAAATCCAATGCTAATAACGCCCTCTATGTGCTCGAAAACTGAAATCTGTTCATGAACTTCTGACTGTTTTTCTGAAGGAAGTCTTCTGGCTATGTTCAGCATCCTAATCGCCCCAAGTATCATCAGACACTTTGTAGGGCAGCGTGCTATCACAGTCAATGTCATAGTGGCGTGCTATGATAATCAGAAGTATTTGGATTTTAGTATAAACTAGTAATCCCAGGAATAACGCAATTTAATCAAGAAGTATTAGATGAGCACAAACGAATGTATTGTATTTGGAATTTAAAATCAAAACACTCATCAATACCAAGAAGTCATTGATTCATTCAAACATCACAAGATTACTTTGACTGTAATAAATTCAGTTAAACAGAAAAAAGTGTTATTGATGTGTAATTAAACAATCATTACTATAAAATAAGCTCAGAGGATAAAGGCCGCTGTCGTCATTAAATAGCAGGACAGTTCGTTGTCATTTGTTTTCGAATTTTTAGTTGAAATCACTAGGAATTTAAGTGGTCAAGTTCAACACTGTGTTACTCAATATAGTTATTGTCACCAAGATTTTTATATTTGATGGAAAATTCGAATCAGACACGTGACGAGATCATATGAACACAGAATCCAGCAACTCAGTTGTTCGAGTATTCTTGACACTTCTATAAACAGCAGAGCCTGAAACCAATAATAAAGATATTCTTGCATTTATTGGAAGCACAAACAGACATACGGATGTTTATGGGTTCAGATCTGACTAGTTATCACGAACGGTATCGATCAAGTCATACTGAAGTGTGACTTGTTGAGTATGCTTGCCGCGTGACTACTAACTAGTAAATTTCAGGTGAGTGTAAGTTCTTCCAAGCGGCTAACTAGTATTCGTTTAGAACTGTAAGATCCAAACCTAAATTTCAATAGGTCTGGATGTGGCCGAATAACCGTTAGATAGCTTTAGACACTCGTGCCTCAGTTCAAATCAAAACAAGGTATATATTTGACACGGTTCTGTAATTCGTTATATATACAAATGTACAAATTTACCTAAACGAATATTATCACCCAGTTATTCAACCAACAATTGATACAAAAATATTCAATCTAAATTACGATAAATAGCAAGGTGATAAGAAATATATGAAAAATTACCAAAAACACCAAAGAATAAGCGTTATTCTATCCTTTCTGGATAGATCAAGGGAGATTCCGTTTGAGCGGTTATTTTATAACACCAAGTGTTTCAATTTCTGGGAAAGTGCTCCAAATACAACCAAAAATGCACGATCCCAGTCAAGTTCAAACCGCATAATCAAAAAGCGAGCAGCCAATATGGCAGATACCAGAATAATAGCAATTAAAACAAACTATATACAGCTCAGTAAAGAACATTGAGACTCAATAAAAAACGATAGTAAAACCAAGAAAATTGAACGTTTCAGCCTTAATTAGCATAATAAATGTTAACAGCATATACAAATAAAGAAAACGTAAGGAAGAAATCACAAGTGTATGCATGGAGGGATTTTCACTTGCAAAATGGATCCAACAGTGAGACTAGTCAGAGTTAGCATTTTTTCGATGAATAAGATCGATATTTTAATTTCAGGAGTTAGTTTCTGATGTTCGAATATAAGATCTATCCACAATCCGTATTCGTCTATAATGTTGACCTCTAGTTGCTTAATTTCTGACCACGGAGTTCTCCATCAAATGATAAACAAACGAAATGAAATATTGCGACATTAGTCACGAGGAGGAATTTCCGAAGTCCTGTATATACTAATCGCCATATATTGGTAAATAAATCACCAAAATAAATAATTCTGTGTCCTCGACATTTATGCCAAACTTACTAGTTTTACTAGGCACACCCAGTTGAAGCTTCTAGGTCACACATCTTCACCAGATAACGAGTAGTTACACTGAGCTACTCATCCCATACAAACATTAGCCAGATTAGATTAAACGATTCTCTATATTGATAGCTACAGAAATCCATCTTTGAATACCTTGCAGTGACCCACTTATGTGAAGAGAACACGATTGGTATAACAGAATCAATTATTATTATAACCAATTGCACAAGTGATTGTTTTACTGTACTGTTTGTTTAAGTGTGCCAAAAAGACACTCTTCCGTTGTTTTGTGACCTAGCACGAACTCTTGTATGCCCGGCAGTCCCACTTGTACACTACGGCACGATCTCCGTAATATTTCGATACCACGAGATCGCTAACAAATACACCTTGACACAACCTTCAATTGTCTTCTGATATTTTGCCTAGGGGGGAATCTAACATAGTAACCTGAGCGTAGTTATCCTGTGGTGATGATCAAGGTCAACCGCGACTCAACGCCTGCAACCTTCATTTCTGATTTGACTGGTTCGACAAACCTTGATTGTGGTGTCATATGTGAAGGCATTTTCAAACTCCTAAAACCCGTGGCATCTTTACTCAAGCTTGAAAACGTCTCTATTGTGTTATTTCATCCTTACCGTAACCGACAGAAATCGCTGAAAATACCTCGAGGGTATTTCGTTAGACAACACTCTTATTTCTTTATTTTGTTCTCAGTCTAATTTTCGACTTTTATTCAGGTCTGTTGTAACCATATTTTGTCATTATTTGGTCCCTTTCATCAGAAACTTTATCATGTGACTGATCAAGATTTTCCTGTCCGTCCTACTATGACGGTCAGCAATATATTGAGTAAGTTTTCTGAATACCTCCGAGGTGGGAATAAGATAATATATCTAGTATGAAGGGGAATACGTTACATGGTGACCACGCCTACGTGGCCGAGCCATGGCACACCGACTAAGTGTTCCCGCATTCATCATTTCTGACACCTTCTCTGTGTTAAATGCGGACTTCCTGCGACCTTATTTATGGCTTTAAAATTCATATGGTTGAGAAACTAGACCACAAGGATCACTTTTGCTGCTGGATTTCACTACATTGAATAGTATTGTCACTGGACGAATGCTCCACTATAAGAACATACTTCAACCTATGTTTCGAAGGTTTACTTGATATCCTGTAGTGACCGGCCAGTCTCGATAAGAACACGATTGGAATAATAGAAACAATTATTATTATTGTAACCAATTGTACCAGAGATTGTTTTACTGTATTTGTTTAACTGTATCCGTTTCACTTCTTGTTCCATATACCGCCTGGTTTGGTTCGAGCTTGCTCACGCACTGCTTGTTCGCTTGTACTCTTTGGCACATCTCGGTATTATTTCGATACCACGAGATCGCCAATAATTATACTTGATCTGGACTAGTAAAGCCTTCTGATTTACGGGCTATCAAGGGAACCAAGTCATATTTGTACGCGTAATCGAATAGTAGTGGTGATCATAGTCCGCCCACGACTCGACATCCACTACAACTGGTGAGCCGTTGTTGGAACACGCAATACAGCTGGTAACCCAATCCATCGAGCACAAGTCAAACTTGGCCAATTCTCCAAACCAGATCAATCCGGTGAGTCTATTTATCTATCCACATCTGTTGCATATATTCGTATTGATTTTTTTCAATATATAATATTTTGGCAACTTAATATGGTAGATAACGATAAGAATAACATAAATATGATAGACTCCGAGATACAGGTTATCAGTTTCCGACCGGTTCCTTTCATCCCCCATGATCCAGAAGTCTGGTTCGCGGCACTGGAATCTCAATTTGAGATCCGCCGCATAACCAATCAAAGGCAGAAGTACGCCTACGCTTTGGAATCATTGCCCGGGGATCACCTAACCGCTGTCCGTGAGGTTGTCCTCAATCCCAACGTTCCAAACGTTTATGACCGTCTTAAGGATGCCATCCTTCGACATTTCCTCCCATCAAGAGAGGAAAGATTGAGGACACTTTTAGCACGTCACCCTATGGGTGATGCTAAGCCGAGCCACCACCTCACGCGCCTGCAATCCCTTGCAGGAAACATGACAGCTGACTCTGAGATAGTCAAAGAGTTGTGGTTCGAAGCCTTACCAGTCAGTATCCAGCCAACCCTTACGGCTCTGCTCGAGGACACCCCGCTCAACAAGGTGGCCCTCATAGCAGATAAGATTCTGGCACGAGTTAACACCAAAGGCGACCATTTTGTTGCTAGTTTTTCCCGTTCTAACGTTGATCTCGATGCTAGACGACCTCCGGCTCATGGGGATAGGGACAGATGTATCCATACTCGTCTCAGTTTCCGAGACCGCGCAAATGTGCCAGCCCCCTACGTCCCCCGACCCAGGTCACAATCTCGAAAAGCCGTAACGACTCGCCCCAAGCGAGCATCTTCCAAGCCACGCCAGAAGGCGGTTTCGGAAGCGAGTCCAGGTTGGTGCTGGTTCCACCGTGCTTTCGGAGCCGGTGCCCGTCATTGTCGAGCTCCCTGCTCATACAAGGCGGGAAACTTCTCAGCCGGCGAGTAAATGCGGCCGTACTCGCCGGCACTTCACCTCAGGTTGGCCGTTTATTTTACGTGCACGATTATCGCACCAACGCTAGGTACCTTGTGGATACGGGTGCCCAAGTTTCTGTCGTACCTATCGGTAACAGTAAGTCTCAAGCCACTATGCTTCGACTACGTGCTGCGAATGGCTCAGTCATTCCCACCTATGGTACACGACAACTTACGGTCAACCTGAGCAACCGACGACAGTATCTGTGGACGTTCATCATTGCCGATGTTCCCACAGCTATACTCGGTATCGATTTCCTACAGCACTATGAATTGCTAGTCGATTCACGTAGGCTGCAGCTAATTGATACTTCGTTGAACAGCAACTTTATGGGCTCTAAAGCCCACACAAACGCGTACCGAATCACAGGTGTATTTCATTCGCGTGACGATTTATTCCACGTTTTATTTCAGAAATTCCCCAAATTAACTAAACCTCTCGAGGAGACTCCATCGGTGACCAATCGTGTGGTACACCACATAGTCACCCGCGGACCACCAGTCACGGCAAGACCTCGCCGACTGGCACCGGACAAATTAGCTTTCGCTAAACGTGAGTTTGACAATTTACTAGCTACTGGTATTATTCGTCCTTCTCACAGTCCTTGGGCCTCACCTCTCCACATGATTCGAAAAAAGGATGGGGTTAGTTGGAGACCATGCGGAGACTACCGAGCGTTAAACACAGCTACACGTTTCGATAGCTATCCCATCCCCCACATACATGACATCACGGCATCACTCAAGGGCACGACAATTTTTTCCAAGATCGATCTGGTACGAGCATATCACCAGATCCCAGTCGCTCTTGAAGATATAGAGAAAACTGCTATCACGACTCCTTTCGGTTTATTTGAGTTCCTACGAATGCCATTTGGATTACGGAATGCTGCTCAAACTTTCCAAAGGTTTATCGATAGCATAGTACGAGACCTAGATTTTGTTCACGTCTATATTGATGACCTGCTAATCGCATCATCAAACGTAGATGAACATTATCAACACCTGACGCTACTATTCCAGCGCCTTTCGGATAATGGAATAATAGTCAACCCCGACAAGTGTGAACTCAGGAAGAAGGAAATAAAATTCTTAGGTCATGTTATTAAGCATGAGGGTATTCTACCTTGTGAGGATAAGGTCCGTACGATAATGGAGTCCCCTGTCCCGCCCCCACTCAAGGAGCTGAAGGCATTTCTCGGTTTGGTCAACTTCTACCGACGCTTCATTTCGCACGCGGCAGAACAGTTACGACCGTTAACCGATTTACTTCGCGGTAATCCACGCAAACTGGAATGGAACGACGCCGCACGTACTGCATTTTCAGATATCAAAACGGCCCTAGCTCAAGCCACACTTCTCGTGCATCCTGAACCATCAGCCATGCTTAGTATAGCGGTTGATGCATCGGATTTCGCCATAGGAGCCGTTATGCAACAGAATATCTCCGGTAGTTGGCAGCCCCTCGAATTTTTCTCACGACGCCTCACTCCCACGGAGACGAGATATAGCGCTTTTGGTCGCGAACTGCTAGCAGCCTACTGCGCCATCAAACATTTCCGGCACGCTGTAGAAGGTCGTAAGTTCATCTTATTCACCGACCATAAGCCCTTAACGTATGCTCTGCATACCAAGTCTGACCGCTACTCACCACGAGAGTGCAGACATTTGGACTATATCTCCCAGTTCACGACAGACCTTCGTCACGTCAAAGGCGAGTCGAACTGTGTTGCTGATGCTTTATCACGTATCCAACTGAATGCAGTTACTTTGCCAGTGCTCGATCTACCTGCTATGGCCGCCGCCCAAGCAAACGATACTTCATGCACGGAAGCACAACAGTCTACGTCCCTTCAATGCCGGGAAGTACCCCTAGCTACTAGCTCTGGTACTATCCTATGCGATACTTCCACGGGCCTCCCTCGACCCATCGTACCCTCCGCTTATCGCCGCCTCGTCTTTGATGCCCTTCATGGTTTATCTCATCCTGGTATCGCAGCCACTTTACGCCTCATCGCTGCACGATACGTCTGGCCGTCCATGAATAAAGATGTCCGTATGTGGGTAAAACAATGTTTACAATGTCAACGATCAAAAGTGCACAGGCACGTAGCTGCCCCTATTGGCACTTTCGCTACGCCTGATGCTCGCTTCGATCACGTTCACATAGACATTGTAGGACCATTACCACCATCGCACGGGTATGATCACATACTCACATGCATTGATCGTTTCACAAGATGGCCCGAAGCTATTCCCATCACGTCTATTACGGCGGAGACAGTTGCTCACCGCTTCGTAGAACGATGGATAGCTATGTACGGTTGTCCCTCGACTGTCACGACTGACCGAGGACAACAATTTGAGTCCGCATTATTCTCCTCACTAACACGGCTGCTTGGTACGGAACGCATACGCACTACCGCCTACCATCCAGCATCAAACGGTTTAGTTGAACGGTTTCATCGCCAACTTAAAAGTGCTCTTCGAGCACACGAAAACAACAATTGGTACGAAACCCTTCCGCTCGTCCTCCTGGGAATCAGAACGAGTCTAAAGGCAGATATTCAATGTTCCGCCGCTGAACTTGTTTACGGCACGACATTGCGTCTGCCTGGGGAATTTTTCACACCATGGAGCAGCACTAAGTTCGGCGAATCAGACTACGTCACAGATGACGGGGCATTAGATGAGGTGAGTGATTATAACGACTGAGACAATTGTATTGTCTAAGGGAGAAAATGTTACAGATACAGAAAGACTATTTGAAGACAAAAAAACTATTTAATTTCTGATTGTTCCAAAACAATGTACAGAAATTCGAACCAACAGAATAGGGTTTTCGAAAAAGATATAATTCTGAACGATGATGGATAGTGAGGGTGTCTCTATCCCTTAAGATGATCTACTGAAAACTGGTTACATATGGTTTATCGTACCAGTGTGTTCACAACTTGAAATTATCTGGAATTTCATAATATGGACTAAAGGAAAATAAAAACTAAGTCAAAAGAACAGGAATAGTTATAGAAATAATTTGAGAGCGTACGTTATACAAACAGCTTTACATTATTAATACCTTTTGCACACTAAATCTCAAAAAAATCAAGTGTTAGAATTCAAATTTATTAAATGAATAGTACAAGTCAGTAAAGTAATAAACTTTCTAATACTTTGCTTTTAACTAAACTTACGATTTAAATAAAAGGTACATTCCAATGATTAAAGTACTTGGATCAATAAGATGCAGTCTAACAAAATGTTGGGTTTATTCTAACATATAATCCTACATGGATAAAAGACTAATGAAAAGCTATAGAACGGAACAACATTATACTAAAATTTCTTCGAGTGAAAAATTCTGTTTTTTTTATATTTAACTTCAATTCCTGCCCATATATATAACCTGAAAATATAATGTTGCGTAACCTATTTTTTACAAGAGCACCAAAACTGAGTAGCAAATTCATATTTAAGAAACCACGAACATTAGACGAGATATACGAAAGTTGGTTTATAAGACTCATATAAAAACGATTAATTGCACAGAAACTGACTAAGATAGTTATTGTATGACGCAGAAAATAATATTGTAAACAGTTTCAATTTTAAGAAATTTAAAGTAATTAGTCCCTTTGATAAATTTCGATAATGTAATAAGAAGACGAAGATTATCAGAACTATGTCGAGATGACTTACAAATAAATTAATATATTTGTAATAGTTAAAAGCGTGAGTCGATCATTTTGTGGTGTTGTATAAAAGTGTGGCCATACAAAGGATTAAACGTCCTTTGTGTATTCAAAAACAGTTTGTTCTCACCTTAAACCTACCCTGGTAATATTAGCTTATTATCCAGAGTGATTGGGTTTAGAATTGTTCTCACATTATTATTATTACCCTTGTCTCCTCTTACCCCCCATTTCCAGTCTAGTATATGTGTGATCAGATTGTTCGAAAAGTATTGCGCTAATATATCACATAGTTCTGATAATTTTCGTCTTCTTATTACACTATCGAAGTTTTAATTTTGTTGTAGTAAGATCAAATTGTTTCAGAAAGAAAATCAGCTTACTTTCGGAAAATTCGGTAGTGAAATTATCCAACTTCTGATGACTTTCATTTTTATTGTCATAAGTATCTTTCAAAAATGCGTGAACTTGTTCAGGATTTTCTGACTTTTTATATTCGAAGGTTGTTTTGGATGAGTCAGAACTGGTTGAAATATAATTAACACTGTTGCAACCAACAAAACCACTACATGAGTTATGTAAAGCCGCTGAAATGCAACGCCATCGTCTGTTATGAGTTATGACTTCATGTTTTAGATCGAAAACCTTATTTCTAGAAAGAGAACGATAATCAACATAAACAGAAAGGTAGCTAACATATATAAAAACTAGTAAACAGTGACAAAAAAAACTTAATCAAAATGGGAGAACATAACGACAAAATTTTGTGTAAACTGAACCAATAAATGATATACCGTGCCCCGTGTAAGTTAATAACCACATAGCTTCTTACAAAAATAAGGCTTACAGTATAATGTTTGTATTTATATCTGCAAGAAATCGTAATGAGTACTATTTCTACTGGTTTAGCACGGTAGTCCTGGGAAGATGCAAATATGACCATTAAAATAGGAAGGTAGTCGAAGCAATAATTGAGAGGGACTTTTTAATAATTAACATATTTTATCGGATTGCGAACCCTACTTGAGATCCAGGCGCATAGTTACCAAAACGAAGGATTTTAAGTCAAAGATTAAATTGACGGTCAATTAGATACTTAGATCACTGTACCATATCAAACGAATAACCAAAGTTATACAATTCAGAACAGCGACTCAAGTAACTTTCAGATCAATTTGAACAATAGCCACTAATGACTCTCAGCCAAGCCTCCTCAAAAATTCGAGAAGCAGGGGAATTCAGTGTCACCTCTATTCTAACTGACGATGATGAAGTGAAGAACATGTGGATATTAGCATTTTTTTGGATTGCCCTCGAATATTTTTCTTTGGGGATAGAAATTATGAGCTCCTAATCTGACTGCACGGATTCTGTATAAAATTCGGAATGGTGATTTCGAAGAATCTTTTTCGAGGTTGGTTTAGGTAGGACTGTTGGGAAAGTATATTTCCCGAAACCTTACTTTTCAAAGTGGGTCTCATCTGGATTTACAGGGGGTTTTCCCGATATTCTCTATCATTAGTTTATCTTGTTAACAGCAGAATCATTTGCTCCAAAATGATTTTCTGGATAACTGGATTGTTCGTCTACATTTTAAAAGTATCGAGAAACACATCCAGAAAAAGTCCAGTTTGTTGTGTTTGTCTACTGAATATACAGTTGATTTTTGTGCTTGATCGATATACCTTTTCTGACCTGTGCCTAGTAAATCAGCGATACCAAGGCGCCCCAAAAAGAGTTGCAGTCGATAATTCCTAACACATTTCGCCTCTAGGCGTGAATCCAACAATTGGAAAAATATTGTCTCCTCGATGGAGGCAAGGAGTATAAATCTGATTGCAGATTTCGTTCTATCATATATTTTATTGATAAAACAACCCGTATGGCTATATTCGGCGTGCTCCAGTAAACTTCTGTAAGACTTCAACTGTCCATCCATTACCCAGGAGCTTTCAGACAACAGCAAGACCACAATTATCATAATTAATTTAATTAATCAATCTCAACTCAATAATCACGATGAATTATAACCATTATGTAAGGGTTAATGATAATATCTGTTGTATAAGCAATGGTATATGAAGCAGAAATCGAGTCAGTGATATCATGACTGACATAGAATGCATATAGTATTGAGCTCCAACTCCTTTGCTTACAACGGTAAAAATAAAACAAACCATCAAGAGTTTAGAAAACTAAAAGAATTATCAATCGATATAGATTAGATGATCCGATTCTGAACCATAACTACATCATTCCTCAAGTACTTGTTTTTAAAATATACCACAGATAATAATAAACATATTTTATATTATATCTCAAATGAGTAGAAAAATTGTATTTCTGACATTTCGTGACTTAATGTAACCCACTTATTCAGAGTGAACAAATAAAAAAATACCAGAGATAGTTGTGGAGCTGTAATAAACCTTAAATATTCAGTCTTTACTAGCAAACTAATGCAGTTATAAACGATAAATAACTCTATCTAGTTGTATTGTGAGCCTGATTTCAAGTTAATAGATAGACTTGTCAGTATATCATAAACCGCGCATATCATTGTACAATAAACATATTCATTGTATTCATATATAATGATATGATAACGAAAACACAAGTTTATAATAATGAAATATATTCTGGCAAATAATGAAATTAATAAGTTCGAGCATGGTTATTGAGTAGGAAAAGAAAAATGTGAAAGTCCGAATTTAGTCTGCTAAATTAATAAGGTGACTTTACTTTCCAATATGTTTGGTTAAATTAGGGCACACTAATAATTCACACAATAAGTATGGGAATTTTGATCATCTTACAAGTTTGGGTGTTAATACTAAACAAATCGAAATAATGTGGTATAAATAATTCGCAATATTATGATAAGTTTAAGGCTACACTTACTTTACGCTATTCATCACAATATACAATTCTTTATCTATACGTTTCTTGCTGTAACATGGAAATATTAACAAACACTTCTTGGTTTGTGATTTGATATACTGACATTGAAAATAACAGATAAAAAGATAAAAGATACACTATTAATGAATACTAATGATTAGGCAGAAGTTAGACTGTAATCTTAATGATAACATGAGCCTCCCTCTGTAAATACTATTACATAACTACACTTAACATTTTAAAAGTAGCATCTGCAGATTTCTAACGACAAATGATTGTGAATTTTGAATGATATCAAATTGAAATCATCACTTTTAAGGGCATACATAAAGCCTCCCAGATCGTAACATAGGTAAAACCAACGCAGAAAAAAGCTGCAATACATTCTTTATTATAACAGCATTTAATGACGTTTTTGTCAAGTAATTGATAACGACACTACCAGGATACTTAAACCTTGTCAGGTTAGATAAGTTTCAGACCTGTAACGCAATAGCTGAAAGAAGAATGACAAAACTATTAAAAGTCTATCTTAAATTTAACCTATATAGTCAGTCAGTCACAACGTAGAACTTCGTACGTACGTACATCAGTTCCAGTTGCCATACCACATTAGCACAGAGATGAGCTTATCGATTCAAATCCCATAGTGGTAGAAGTAGTAAGGGTATAAGCATTATGTGAAAGATTAGGGTTTGAAGATGTTACTGAAATAAATTTGAAAAGAAAAACAGGATAGGGACATGAAGTATTCAGAAGATTAGAATTTGGGGGGACACGAAGAGTGGATGCACCTTCGCCATTGCAAACGATTTTGAGCCATGTCATTCAAGGTCTCTAACCATCGGTTGCTATCATCTCGCGAATCCCAACCAGGTAGTCTACACCTACCGGCGTGGCTCAGTCCAGTTGTCAATGACTTCATGGATTTGTACCATGTTTTGGTCTGGCCGAACCTAGCTTTCTTCCAACCTACTCCTACACCATAAAGCATTGCACGTTGGGGCAGTCGGTGGTTGGGCATACGTAACACGTGTCCCAGCCATCTCAACTGATGAAGTCTCACTACTTCATCAATCGATTTGCCATCCTTACCTAGTACCCGTTTCCTAACAACTACATTACTTACCCGGTGGTCCAAGGATATACGAGCAATGCTTCGAAGACACCTATGATCGAATACTAGTAGGCTACGAATGTCCTCTACTCTTATCGGCCATGTTTCACTGCCATAAAGTAGGACGGAACGAACTGCTGCACAGTAAACCCCTCCTTTGGTTGTTAGACGAATATCTCGCCTACGCCATAAATAACGCAAGTTGGAGAAGGCTAGACGAGCCTTCTGTATCCGTGCTGAGATTTCATCACACACCGGACCACAAGGGCTGATGAAACTCCCAATATAAGTGAAGCGGTCGACACGCTCAACTACTTCACTCCCTATCATTAGTTCAGGTGTCGCTGCAACCCAATCCTGAAGTAACATTTTGCACTTCGAGGGAGAGAAACGCATCCCGAACATGCCTGCATAGTTGCTTATAGTGGTCAGAAGACTCTGCATGTTGTCAGCGTCTTCACCAAATAAAACTATGTCGTTGGCGTATTCTTAGTCAACAAGTGAGCCTCCCGGTAAAAATTCAACTCCTGGAGATTGAGATGAAAGTGTTATTTCTAGTAGCACGTCAACGACAAAGTTAAACAAGAATGGAGAGAACGGACAGCCCTGACGAACACCACTTGAGGTAACCAATTTTGATGACAGTTCGCCATAGGCTCTAACTCGACCAGTTGTGTTCGAGTAGAGAGCCTTTATGAGGTTAATGTACTTCTTCGGTACTCCTTTCAGTGACAAACACTGACATAGAACCTCACGATCAACGGAGTCAAATGCCGCCTTAAGGTTAAGAAATACTACGATTGTGGGACGTCTGAATGTGTGTCTATGTTCGAGGACCTGACGTAGTGTGAATATCTGGTCTATGCAACCACATCCAGGTCGAAAACCAGCCTGGTTTTCTCTAGTCTGCTCTTCACAAGCTTTGGTTAGGCGCCTAAGCATTATTGAAGCTAATATTTTAGACACTATATTAGTCAAACTGATTCCTCTGTAATTGTCACAGGAGGACTTTTGTCCTTTCCTATAGACCGGCACAATCAGTGATTGGGACCAGTCAGATGGAATTATGTACAGTTCCCAGATTCTACCTAAGACCTCAGTCAATCTCGCTGCTAGTACTGGACCACCATCCTTAAAAATCTCTGGAGTAAACCTGTCAGGGCCTGCTGGGAAATGAGCTATTATTTGAAAGAGCTATTAGTTTACAGCAAAAATACCTCTGTATATTTTACTAACAAAATAAAAGTACACTAAATAAGTACACTGATGATCAGATAAAATCAGCTTTATCATTTGCTGCATGCTACGAAGAATGGTAAATAACCAAAACTTTTATAACTGAATAAGTTAATATTATGTAGCAAACGTTTAAACACTTTGTATTTCCATATGAAACGTAGTGAAAGGATAAACATAGAAAAGATCTTATGTATTTGGTAGACAGTACTGAAGGTATTTAGAAATAAAATTTACACTGAAATATTTCCATTTTGAAGGGGGCAAAACTTGTCAATACAGGGGTTCAAGTACATGTATCAGCTTTTATGATCTTGCTGTCTTCTAAACTACGTCTACAGTAACCAGTAATCCTAGTTGAGAGTGAAACAACTACTATATATGTAACAACTACAATTCCTATCTAAAATATTACGCTTAACCCCAAAATTACAAACTTGGTGGTCCCATTATATGCGAACAATTCTGCATAAGTACTTGTAATCTAAAACTAAAAACAGATACAAGTCTTCTATTTTTATGGGTCATGTTTCGTACGCCTATATCTATTTAGATGACATTTCAGACACCTTAAAAGTAAATTCTAAAAAAAAGTAGCAGCTACTTACTAGATCTTCAGCAACTGAAAGCTCTTGAACAGTTCTACTGATTTTTTCTAATAGATATTTTGTTTCTATAGCATAACTTTCGCGAAGCAAACTAACAAGTGTTGATAACTGAGTATTAGGGAAAAACATATTGATTTTCGACTGTCCAAGAATTTTGTTGACTTCATCCCAACTTAGCTCAAAACAAGAATTAAGGTTTTTATTACTCTGAAAGAAAATATTCCGAAACCACTTTTATAAACAATATGCAGGCAAAAAAAACTATCTTGAAAGTATGAAGCTAGACCTTTCCAAGCTTAATAATATAATCACATAGTACTCATAATACTTCGGGCTTTGCATACATAAATATTAAAAGTTTTTAAATATCAACACAACCACGTTTCAAAGGTGATGATGAAATTGTATATCAAAGAGATTGAAAAATAAGTTACTGTATACAAAGACAACAGAGATTTCATTTTTATATAAAGAAATATAACTTTGATGCAAGTCACATCTATCTTTTTTATGAAAAGTGAAGGATACGATCAAATTCACGTACATAGTAGTAAGCAGAGAACAGTATGAACATATAGCTATGTAGTTGACAAGTCAATGTAAACATTATGTCCCCACCTACAAAGTAATTAATATCTTTACTACATTGCTGAATTTACCACACAATTGTTGGGCGACTCAAATTCCCACCTTCTCAAACATTCAATGATAACACCTGAAAGTTAAGTGAATAGTCACAAGAACCTGTCTTTTATTCATATGGTCATTTAAGCTATTATTACAAATAATACAAGACCATAATGAACCAGTAGTAATAAACTTCAAAAAGAGGATAACAAGTCTTCAATTAATCGAACGGTAAAAGATATGCCAATAATTATGATAAAACTCAACTATAAGAGCAATCTTTGGGCGACTCGTTCAACAATATTAACAACGTCTTGGCCTATTAAGCCAATCAGAAAAAAGCAAATGAAAATAAGTAATTTATAATGCTAAGAATAGGGTTCTGAGTTAAGGTTTTCATTACGAACTGACATCAGATATATATTTATTCCATAAATTTCTGATATTTAAAACAACGAAAGAAACCTACTGAACTTTTATGAGAAGTGAAGACATTCAAGAGAAGAAAAATTTCTCTCCAAAGATATCATTTATTAGGCTTGTATAATCGTATTTATGGTTATATTTTTAAATATGACGGCCAATAATAAAAATAGAGAATTATTGCATCAATAACAGAGGTACTGAAAGACAAACAGAATTTAAAGTTACGCAATAAGAATAGAATAATATATAGGAACGAAAAATGAATATGAATAAACACGTCTTAAAACAAGATATAGAACAAAGATGTGAAAAATAATTATCCACTTGAAGAGGCTAGGAAGATAAAGAAAAAGCGAGCACATGTCAAGAGACAACTGGGAAAAAAGTACGTAAAATGATAACTATAAATACGATTATACAGATCTAGTAAATGATATTGTCGATAAAAAAGTTTTTCTGGTTAGAAGGGGTTTTGTGGAGATTTCAGTATTTTCATAGTTGAAATCATGAGTCAATTGAAGCTAGACCACCATGGAAAACATGGAAGCACTGCTTGACGGCCGTTTCGTCTTATTGTGGGACTCCTCAGCAGTGCGCATCCACGATCCCGCCCCACGAGATTCGAACCCAGGACCTACCAGTCTCGCGCCAGAGCACAACCGATAGGCCACTGAGTCGGCATCCAACGGTGTTAATGTCTAGCTTCAACCAATCCACGATGTTTGAGCAACCGTTCACCAATTGTCTTCAGTGAGTTGATATCTCAACAACAGAGGAGTCCCATAACAGGACGAAACGGCCGTCCAGTGCTTCCAGGTTTTCCATGGTGGTCAAGCTTTGATTGACTCATGATTTCAACTATGAAGAAAATTTTTCACCGAAAAGTCTTTACTATGTTTAGTTTTTGATATTGTTAACCATAAATGTGATCAACTTAGGCTATGTACACTAATCCATCTGCATACAACTATAATTAAGTAAAAAGGAAGTGAATATACAAAATTTTATCTGATTAAGACGCTAACAAAGCATATACGAGTTATTTATGCAAAACTCAAGGTAAAATAAACTTACATGATGTGAATTATCATTATTGTCATATGAACTAATAACAATAACTGATTTTAAATCATAAATTTCAATCTGATGAGATAGGCTAATAAATAAGTAGAGAAAAATAAGGGAAAATACACCTAAGTACATAGACAATGAATAAACAAGAGAGCATATAATAAACATTATCAGTTGGATAATCAATGAGAAATAGGAAGTTATGAAAAAGGATTCGATTTCGCGTTTTCTGAACTTTATAGCACTGAAGATTCACAACTCTACACAGGACTGAGCACAAGATATTCATGTGTTATAGTGAACATGATACTACTTACATAGTGAATCGATATTTAACGGTTTTAGCAGTTGAAGCATTTGACTTTTAGCCAGTTGGAAATAGGTTCGAACCTTTATCCATGTACTTCAGTGTAGATGATCGAGTATCATCAGGCTTATGGTAATGGATAGTAAAAAAATGCAATCGTATGATTACACGATTAAGATAACATTCTCATATAGTTACGTTTACATGAAAAGCAGTCAAAAAACAAGCGACACTTTCCATTTTGATGTTATGATTAGGCTTGGGTTTGATCCTGCAATCGCTGATCAGTTAAACAGCATGTAATAATGTTTATTTTGTGTTAAAATTTTGCTTATAAGTGTCTCAGCTTTATTTTAAGAACTACTTTTTCGGCCAGTTATAGTGAACTAAAATTTAGAGAATAATATCAAAGCACATCGATTTCATAAGTAGCTATCGGTCGGCTACATCGTGCTATCTATTGATCAGCATTCTATTCACTATTTTGGCAACCTAAACATCATCATAGCAAATTCAGAGCCCTTTTGAACAATTAAGGTGGTCACGAAACTTTATTTAACACCAACAAAGATATAAAAAAACAACTAGAATGAATCGAGAACTATTAATCATAAAATAGATGTGCAAGGGAACTCTATTATGTATACCAATACGAAACTAACTTTTCCTCAAGTGTTTGGAGAATCTTTTGACTCTTTGATAAATCATCATGTTTAAGAGTTGATTTTCCAGATTTTAAAATAATACGAACAAGGCAAATGGTCAATATGGATGTAGACCACAACCCGAACAGTATTAAAACGACCACAATCAGATAAATACTAGGGCCTAAAATAAGTAAAATATAGACAAAGATTGAGTTTTGGCTTTTTTACAGATTAAGTCATACGCGCCAACTGTTTCCACAGAACTATCCAAAGATGCCATGGTACAGCCAATAATATGGAGAGTATACTTCCCCTTTTGAAATAGTCTTATACGGCCGCGTACTTATAAAATCTTTTAGAAAAGCCTTACTCAATTTTAGAGAGATCTTGGAGAAGTTCCAAATTTTAAAGCGTTACATCTTGCGAAACTCACATAGGGCACTTTTCAATCATGGGAACGAAATATCTACCAGAGAACTGGCGAGATTATTTGAATTCTGGCAAGTTGTGTTGTATCATTCTGAAATTGTCTGTTGAAGAATCTGTCCCATAAGTTTGTCGCCATTGTGAAGGTCATGAACAACTCCCCGTCAGAATCTCCATCTTTTAAATAAATACTATTAATGTTTGTCTATCTACTGACTATATGACTGTTTCCTATATGCCAAGAAATAATCAGGAATAAATGGGTAAATTGTCTAAGCATTTACATTGTGGTGAGCATTTACAAAAAATCTCGAATTGTTCACCAGCAATAAACACTAAACACTCCTAATAGTACAAGCAAAATCAGTTGTGATACATATCAAGAACTTTTAATTGAATTGTTTTTATGGAGCACCCTTAGACATAAAAGTACTTAAAAACTGGCTTTTAATTAAAAAATCTAACTAATCCATTTAGATGAATCAATAATCAACTAACCAGCGTATATGAACCAGTAAAACATACAGAACCTAGATTTTAAAAATTCACATTTCTTTGTTATATTTATGAGATAAAAATGTTTGACACACTGGAGCATCAAGATGTGACTAACATGAATTAGTAAAACTTTCTTGGTTTAAGTGGTTGAGGCATGTGTTATTCACGCACGACCGCTGCATGCACTGGAGAGTTTTGCTATCTAGTATAGAGGTAGGCTGGAAAAAAGTGTAAAAGTGCGGACGTAGTCATTTCATTAATTTATAAAAACAAGTTAGTGAACTGAATTGTTTGGTGGGAAACAGACTTCTTGGCTAAGATTTATGAGATAGTTGTAATCTATGGTTGGGTTACATCTGGTACTGATACTATTTTCAATGTTACGATGAAGCGAACTGCGATAGTTTGCACCACTTTATACGCTGTTTGCAACAATCACTGAAAAATGAAAGGTTGTCGTATGTATATCCAAGTAAACTAGACGAAAAATACAGTGTTATTGTATACTTAAGTGACTTACTCCTTTCAGGGGGACCGAAAAGACTGACATTTGATATATGATCAGGTAATCCAGAATACAATAAATTTACATAGTTGAAGTTACGGGCTTCCAAGAAGTTTGGTTGGAAGATCCTAATGGAACTACGCGAGTTGACAAATTCTTTACGATTATTGTCATTATATCAACTCAAAAATAGTAAGCATTAAAACAAACGCTATTCAGTACATAACAGTTAAAGTTTTAAAATTAAAAATCTTAAAAATTTACAAATAAACCAATTGGAATGAGTATTTTAAATTTAGAAAACGATTTGATAACATTTTAAGCAGAGATGAGTGGTAGCTAGTAGTGGATTCCTGGGTGTGGATTTCGTCCTAATTGGGAATCGTCAGATGGATGTATCTGGATTCCAGAGTTGATGTTCACTTCGGGACTCCAACTCCACCACGTTATAAACTTAGCTACTAAGTTCGAATAGCCACTGGTTTGTAGAATGGGATAGATTTTAGTTTTAATTCATATATATTGGTTGCTTGGATCTTTCCATTGATATTTAGGACTGCAATTGGTCAGTCACTTTAGCATATGTGCATCCTGTCCGGATTACCTCGATATTGCTACCCTTTATCTCTACTTAAAATACTTGTGACTTAATGGTAACGTCGACGCTATCCGGACAGGATGCACATATACCTACAAAGACTGATCAATCGCAGTCTTGAACACCAATGAAAAGACTACAACAACCAATACTTGTGAATTAAAATTAAGATTTGATAACAGCTGAGACGAGTCTTGATATTGAGGCCCCAATAAAATTAATGAAGCCAGATACAATAAAAAATTGATATTTAAAGAAACTCATAACTTGATATGTTTAAAAGTTTGAGGAAACATGATTTAAAAATACATTCTTATCTCAAAGGTGCATGACAAAGAATGTAAGGTTCACATTCACACAGTTTAAAGGCTTATGTATCTCTCAATATCTCACCCAATCATACGTAAGTTGATCAACGAAAACCATTTGTAAGATTATATGGTCTACAAAAACTAAAAACAACTTATTAGAATACAGATAAGCGATTGATCAACTCTCAAGAAATTGAAGAAAATTTATTCCTTAAACACATCTCTAAAACCAAGCGAGATTAAATTATTGACCTATATCCTCCTTAAAGAATATTCATAGTTTTAGTGGCATCAAATAAAAGTCAACAGGAAGTTCCCAGGAAATCAAAATTTATAACACATTTTTATTTATTTGAAAACAAATATTGGTACAAGGGGTCACCAGATATATATGCACCACACAAAAAATTGTCATTGGGGTGAAAATAACTTTGAAAATTGACTGACTGCTTCTCTAGTCGTTGTTGAAATATATTCTTGGCCTTTTCATCATCAGGTTGGACTCTACGGAGTTTTTTGGTGCGGCTTTCTACGGTCAGTAAGAACGGGAAAAATATTTAGTCGTAATAAAACGTGATATGATTCTAAACATGTGCTCCAAAATGCGCGGGAGCCTTCTATCGAGCTTACTCAACGATGAATGGTGGAGATATGGTCTACTTACTTCAAACATTGAGTGGATTATGGGACTCGCCATATCGGACAATGTCCGTATGCTTACAATTGATTCTTGCTAAGAACAAGCAGCTGTCTTAGCATAGCTGTAGCAGACTGTCTCCGCTGTCTGTTAATTTATCCCAGACACTGCAAGATCCACCTAAATGTCTTTCACCTTGGTTTAAACTACCTACTTAGACATTAAGATTCCCAGCTGCAATCACATTCAGGAGTTTGACAGTTTGTAAGAGAGCAAGAAGCTTTCTATAAAACTCATCCTTCATTACATCAGAACTGCAGTCGTTGGTAGTGCAGGGAAAAACAACGGCATGTATTTGTCTTTTCGTGTTCTTACTTTCCTACTCGGTCGGACGATTGTTTATTGGAACCCCGTCTGGGAGAGATTTTTTCGCGTTTGAAATTAGCGCTATGTCTGCACCAGCGAGGCCCCGTGAGATGGTGATTGAGTCTCCAGGTATACAGCAGAAAAATCGCGCCACTTTTCTCTATTAACTATATAAGGTCGAGTGGCTGACCACATTTAGATCCTGTGTTTGTTAAAGAGACACAAAATACATAGATGGTAAGGGATTCTAAAGTCCTAGTTAAGGAAGCCCGTTGGCCTATTCGACATAACATCATAACATTAAAAGCTTCCACATGTAGTTTGGAGCGCAGTTTCAAGAAGCCAGCAATAAAATCTCATGAACTCAAATAGTGGCGATACATGGGGACAAAGTCGTAGGAGAAGGATTGATAGTTCTGATAGAAGGAAAGATTAACAAGTGAAGAGATTTGGTTTAGTGCTTTTAGAGGCATAAAGGCGGTTGTTACTTCTCGGTTACCCAAACGACGCAAAGATATTTTTTACTAAGGGGACTGAAAAGAGAACCGGATTAGTAATGATTGTTTTGGCCTGGGAACGTGACCGCAGAATCAAAGGGATAACTGTTTGAGGTCGATCACACAGGGACTTGTTATCAGCGGTTTTTGATGTGTTAGCTCTGCATTTTAAAAAGCTTCACCTTCAGAAACGGAAATCTTTTGGATAAGATGAGAAATTTTAGGGGTCGACCTTTCGTAACCTCTTCTTTTAGTTAGGAAAAGGTAGCATTGCTGCAGATTCTGGTTGTTTGAGGAGAACACCTTACTGCTGTCACACAGTACAATTCCGCCTTCGGACCATGAATTTGCTGCATTTGGCCCTACTGTTCCTTAAACGAGCAGCCTAGCATAGTAGGGTCTAAAATAACTATTCCAGCCTATATGGCTCGATCGGATTACTACGATGGAGCTCTACAATCACATCAGGGTAATACTTACGGTCAGGATCGGTTTCTACTTATAATATGAATGTAAATAGGAGTAAATGAGCTTTACAAACAGTACTTATATTCCATATAACTGTGTTAGAAGAAGTGGGTTTCGTATAATAATAAAAATATAATTGACGTGATCGATTTCGTTTATTTGTTGGGTGTGAGCAACAACATATTTTTGTACATTTCAAGTTGTTACAAGAAAATAACTGAGTAAAATTACGGGAGACAATAATAACTACTGGTTTTTGAATCGAAACTTTAAAGATACTCGTAAGACAGAAATATTATTGGTTCTCAGATTTTCGGCGACTAAAGAAACTATTATTATTGATTATTATTGATTATTATTTGGACACATAAATATTGGTACAAGGAAGCACCAGATAAATATGCGCCTCACAAGAAATTGTCATTTCATTTAACTGCGTGAGGGCTATGACACTGTCCGGGTGCCCAGACTGAAGCAGGTGGTTTTCTTAGGGGGGTCACATCTCGAGCCTTCGACCTAAAGGTCTGATCCACAAGGCAGTGGAGCGTCGTAAGGAGATGCAGTCCCATGGTAGTTGGTGACCAACAATTGGTTCATACGCCATTTGTCCCCTCAGGATACTGGAGCTCATGTGCACCATTGGTTTGGAATCAGGGTTTTCCAACTCCCCTAGGTGGACTTTCCGTGTTCACCAACCCGGTTAAAGCGCCGGACATTCGCTTTTCGTTCTCAATTTCGTAAACAACAGTAATGCCACGAGAAGGCAGTGAGTAGGACTCCCCTGGCAGAGGCTAAATATTCGCGTGGCCACGTAAGAGCATTTCGAAAGGGAGAGCGGACTCTCTTCACTCTCGGCCGTACCAGGGTATTTGGGGGTAAAAAAAAACCATTAAGGTTAGCACTGACTAGGCAACTTACCTGTTTTGCGTTGGAGACCAAACATATACTTGTAAACCAACAGGAATCGATGACTAAACCCCTAAATGCACAAATAATAGATGGCTTAGAACCATTACAACGGACTCCAAACTTATGTTGACGTCGATTTATTCCGCGACCTAGATAAGATATTTTTATGTCTGTTTCTGATTTGAGCGAAGTCGAGTTGCACCTAAATTTGTTATCTAGATATTCCAATTACATCCTACTCGTTAAGGAGGGTGAGGTTATTTCTATGAAATGAAACCATTATTTTGAAAGTTTTCACGCAAACTAAAACTAGATGATCTAATTTAGTTACAAACGAGAAAATAATTAAACAGATCTACCTGCGTTGGGTCCCCAACTAATACAAAGCTAGGATGCTTGCGTCCATGTTCTGACAGATTCCTGAACTTTAAAAAATCTCAACTTACGTTAGCAAGAAAGCAGTGTGCTCAGCAGCTTAAGAACTTAATCTGTAACCGCTAGGTTAGGGATTTTGAATCTGATTTACAAACCATGGTTTTCAAAACTGGCTGGAATCAATGTCATGCACAGAGAGCAGTTTACTTGACATAAAAATCTTCGGTTTTACTGTTACATTGCGGTGTGTAATTAGAAAAAGACATGAACTATGACAAGGGTAGAGTTTGACGTTTAACTAGCAGTTCGAATTATTCAAAAAAAAGGGAAACATCAAAAGGCCTAACAACAGAAATCTTAAGTATGATACTTAATAAGACTTAAATTAGAATGACCTTCGAAGATTCTCACCACTGAAAAATAGTGGAGAGACAAGCCTCAAATGACCTTATAAGTTTAATATGAATTACAGACGAGCTGTCGCACAATGCTATTCAGAAAATACTGCATGTATACCCTTTTAGATAAATTATATACAGTAAACAAAATTATAAAAACATTGGGTACTAATTTACCTAGGAAAAGAACTCCCTGAAATACTTTCCTTCTGAAGTAAATATTTATTTTCCGGAAGTTTGGCGTAACTAGTAAGCCAATATGCAATTTCTTCTACTGTCCAGTTATGTGCTGTAAGTATAAAAAAATCAGGTTTGTTCAACGACAAGTTGAACTGAAAAAGATATATGATTGAACAAAAAGATTCCCGTAGGTTTAAGTATATTAGCCTTACTTACAAACAAATTTAACACTTCTAACGGAGTTTAATACGTTCTGTAATTCTTAGCCTATATACGACCACTGACCAAAATTGGAAAATATAAAGGGAATCATACAATAATTCACTGTTTTCATTTCATGTTAGGCAAGTCATAAATACAGCACGGAGCATTAACCTTACTGACGTTAAAATAATTGCCAAATAAATCAAACTACCACACCACGTCGGTGAATAGTGATACTATGACGGAGTATCTGTCAACCTTTTTCTTTGCCAACCTGTCACAAGTGAAAAAACAACCGAGATGTAAAACGCACTCATTGCCCGTCCTCTTTTCAAGTTATGGTCCTAGTCTGGAATCACGGCTAAGCCAGTCGTAGCTGTAAATAAATCCCCAAAATCAATAGCTCTGTAAGTGTTCGATAATAGATGCTGACCACATTAGTTTTAATGGACTCATTTAGCTGAAGGCGCTCGGTCATGCATCCGCACCAGATCACGTTTTGGAACGGCGTGCGCAACATCTCCTAAGATCACTAGCCAGATTAGATCAGTCACTCTTCGATATATTGATAACCCATCAAATATATTTTCCAATCCCCTCGCTTCTGACTTTTGATTTCACTGGGTGGGTGCGATTCAATTATAGGTGTTACTGGTTGTTATGCCTGAAACTAAATCGATTCCGCGGTAACGAACGAAAGCCAATGACACAATGACACGATAAGCTATTCTAATCGGTTAGTCCCAGGCCCCGCTAACTAGATGAAGAAGTCCAAGGTAAGTAGGGGAATATATATGTATTCCGTAAGCAGCCGAGTACAAGCAATCAAATAAGGGAAAAAGTCAAGCGCATTTATACAGTAACAAATTGTCCTTGAGCATCATCAGTAAATAGCACACATAAAGAAACAAAGGACCAATAGCGGTTAAGATAGTTTACAGGTGGGAAATATGACGCGAAGGTAAAAAGAGCGCGTTTGGCGCGAAAACAGCTAAATTCAAATTTTCAAAATAAAACTACAAGATTAAGCCATTTACCAAGTAAGTTCTGGGGATTTGACATCCCCAACACTGGTAAAGTGTTGTCAAACTACAATACCGGTGGTATCTTCACAGTCACTAATCATATAGAACCATGAGCAGATGAGAGTTAATCAAATTTGCCATAGCATATCAGTACGACAACAAATCAACAGGATGAATAGTAAAGAGATAGAAATAATAAAGTAGCAGTGTCATTGAGAAACACTAGAGACTGAAAATATATTTCAAAATGGCATAGTGGGAAAGTATGTACAAAGGAATACTGGAACTCAATATCCAGAGGATAGAGTGAAATAAATTGCGCCATTGTGACAGATTCTTAGTCACATCGCCAAAAATCTCCAGCCACTGATCGCGGTCAGCATGCGGAAAAATTATCTCGCACATTTAATACAACAAACTAGCGCCAGAAGTTAAAGATATTTACATGCTTTTTCGAACAGTACTATATGTGCACACAAAACAGGAAGTTAACTAGGTGTCGATGGACTAGTACTTAGAGTTATTCATCTTAAAATCCACAGCTGATCTGACGTTATCAAAACCCGATCCAAAACTCTGATCAGTGGTAACAGAGCGAAAACGTCTGAATAATTCAACACAAATGTCACTTACTCATACCCTAAAATAAAGATATTCTAGAATTTTGAGTCTGCAACGACTTATGTGTAAGCAGTAGATACTATGAATAAATATATGTAGGTTAAATTCATGTCTGTTAATTTAAAACAAAATTCACTATGATCGTTGCTTGTTTTATGTTCACCTACTTCACACAATTTAACACGTAGAATGCAAGCGTTAATGAGTGGTTTATGGTACCTTTTCTTATTTAATTTAAGCAAACAGACCAACAAAAATACAAACCATTTCTAGACCAGGAGTACCAATGTTCACCGAGAACGCTTGAATGAGGCCATTTCATCACAAAATCTATAACCCGAGCATTAAGGTTCTTTACGATTGATCGCTACGGCAATATATCTAGAAAAAAGCGTTACCCCGAAGGTGGAATATCCAGCTTCTAGTGGCGCATTCTCTATATATGCTGTTGAAGTATATGATTGTAAATGATAACCTGGAACGGCGTACGGAGGTTTACTATTCACTAAAAAACTAACAAAACACCGAAAATAAGTTAAGTGTCAAGTAAACAGGATTACTGAGAAAAAAGTCGTCAAAATATTACATAAATTCAGAAAATTTGGTGACAATGATTACTAAACTTCTCAAAGGCCCAGTGGTCTATCGGTTAAGGGCTCTGGCTCGAGACTGGTAGGTCCTGGGTTCGAATCTCGCGACTGTGGGATCGTGGATGCGCACTGCTGAGGAGTCCCATAATAGGACGAAACGGCCGTCCAGTGCTCCCAGGTTCTGCCCCCAAATGTCCTGGTACGGCCGAGAGTGAAGAGAGTCCGCTCTCCCTTTCGAAATGCTCTTACGTGGCCACGCGAATATTTAGCCTCTGCCAGGGGAGTCCTACTCACTGCCTTCTCGTGGCATTACTGTTGTTTACGAAATTGAGAACGAAAAGCGAATGTCCGGCGCTTTAACCGGGTTGGTGAACACGGAAAGTCCACCTAGGGGAGTTGGAAAACCCTGATTCCAAACCAATGGTGCACATGAGCTCCAGTATCCTGAGGGGACAAATGGCGTATGAACCAATTGTTGGTCACCAACTACCATGGGACTGCATCTCCTTACGACGCTCCACTGCCTTGTGGATCAGACCTTTAGGCCAAAGACTCCGGATGTGGCCCCCCCCAAGGAAACGACCTGCTTCAGTTTGGGCACATGGACAGTATCACAGCCCTCACACAAATCAAATGAGATTGGTGAGGCGCATATTTATCTGGTGCTTCCTTGTACGAATATTTGTGCTTCAATAAATAAATAAACTTCTCAAATTAGACTAGCAGGATTCAGTAATTAAGGTAACGTACTAATTCTTTAAAAAAATTTTTGGGAGGAGTGGGAACAGTATACAAGGCTTTCCCCTGTGACCCCATAGAGTTTACAAATTAAACTGCTTATCACCTCCATTATCACTTATTACGGCCGTTATGGACAATTTATTGAGGAACCACTTACTGTATACTAGCCAGTGAGATAAGTTATTACCCGACCAAAATTTATCTCTGGTGTTTGGAACAATATGATACAGGTTATAATCAACTTCGTCTACGTATTTTGCTGGGAAATGGTCAATCCCCATTACTTGTGCCAAATGCAGAAACGCACAGACTTCCTGAGGCAATTTTCTTTGGGATGACAATGTTATCATCACCACATTATGGAAGTTGATATAATTTATTTGTACGTCTTCCAAGATAAAGCGACTCTGATAACTTGACGGCAAAAAAGTTTGGTTATCTGCATGATATTTTGAAGTTACCGGGTATGTCATGAACCACTTACTGGATTTCTGCTTACTGTTTTACATATGAAGATCGTGAATTTAAAAACCACGAGCGAGTCCTGACAAACGCCATTCCAGCTTTCCATAAAGGATGGAGAAAAAAGTGGTTGAATATATATTTTTTGAGAATAACTTGATGCCGTTTACCTGCTGCTGAATTGAACTTATCAACGTATTGATTTTAAACTTGACTTTATACTAGCTTTTTGTCCCCGAAGTCTAAATTTAGGCCAGGAGATGGAGTCTAGAGCATTCATGTTATATTTGATAGAACGTATGGGTTAATTCGCAACTGATACAATCCGTAACTATACTGTCACTACCGAGGCCGCACGTACAGTTTTTGGCAACAATTTTACGTTATATTGACGTGAAGTGATTGTGAGAGACTAATTACAAGTAGCCACTAAATTTGGAGAATGGTACCACGTATTATATGCAATAGGAAAGTCAAGGACACTGTTGAACAGACTACTGATTTAAGAAGTCAGTGACCAAAAGGTATTTAAAGCGCAGCTTTTGAGGTCAGCGATCAACAGTTGAGATCCTTGTATGAAAGCTCAGAGTCGACTACAATGGTGAAAACCCATCTTCTTTTTATCTGCCACCTAGTCATGAGCATTCTATGATCACTGGATTTGTTTTCCCTTCTTATCAACTTCATTATTTCTAGCTGTTAGGCAGAACTGTAAGGGTTGCTGGTAATTATTACGTCCATACTCCGCGGGGATGTTACTAAGATGGTACTCACAATTGTGCCACTGATAGATACAGATATTTCAGCAACAGGCATGTATTCGAAATTACTAGGAACTGCGTAGAACTTCTTAAAAGCTAAGGTTTCCATTTCCTAATTCCAGTAATAAACATCATTTTACCATAGGTTCTAAATACTAATCAGCCTCTCACAGATATTACCCAGAGTTCAAACAAGTCACTATTGAAGGCATCGTGTTTGTTAGACCCATGAACAAGCCAATAAATGAAGACATTCACGCCAGAAATATTCAATGCCCCCTCTTCCTATGAGTTGAAGACTGGATGAATCCACTTGCAGCCAAAGTGGTGCACATAAACTTACACAACTTCAGTATCTAAATATTAGAAAAAGATAGTAATATGCCCTCTTCTTATTCGAGGAACTATTAGCTGTTAGTCTCTTGGATAAAAGATATGGCATCACTTGGTTTCGAATAGTAAACCAAGCGAAATACAAGTACTTTCAGACGTCATCTAAGCTCTTGAACAAATTATAGGCATGTAGGTCGATTGAATCCGGGACAAAAAACAAACCATCGAGCTCCAAAAATGACATGTTCCGTAAATAGACACGATGAGATCCCAATGAAATGTCAGCGAATTTTGAAATAAACTGGAAGTAGAAATAACGCCTAAGAACTGACTGGAGGACACTTCTTGGTGATTCGTTATCCAAATAACTTATAAAAAGGGAATTACATGTGAATAAAGTGGAAATAATGGGGAAACGTGCAAAAATGTCTGCTTTTTCGCCTGTCCGGGGGAAATATGGCGGATTTTCCCCTTTATGTAGCTCTGCGTTTCAAATGTCGCCGAATTGTCTACTATTTGCCCAAATATACGCAAGATTGTCTACTTTTCACCTAAATACACGCCGAATAGTCTACTTTTCAAAATACTGTGAGTAATTATTCACAATATTTCGACTTATTTACGTATTTTCGCTACTCAAGAGTGGATTATCTAAGCAAGCGATCTCGGAAAGAAATCGGGATTTCCGAAAAAATGAGGATCACCTTTCGACGACTGTATAATATCACACAGGACAAGGCAAAACCTGAGAACGAACGTCAACAACCAACTCATTTAATTTGAAGGTTTTCCTTAAAAACTTTGTTTGCCTGATGCAGTCAAACGAACTCCTGTGAGAAAAGCTAACAGTATCAGTACTCGGAAAAAAGACAGTTTAAAGTTATTCTGACTAGCTCTGAAACCAAATTCTAACATTCTATTAATCTTAAAAAGTACATTGTATTAGTGACTAACTGAAACGAATGATAATTCACTACTACTTTTTAACCTTTTGTATCTAATAGGTAGGAATAACTGAAGAAAAAATGTGAAATTGTACCAGCTCAATAGATGTATTACGCTCTTACTCATCCAGATAGTCAGCTCAGCAGTTTCTAGCTTTTCCCAGAAACTTTTCCAAAAACACTCAAATATCGTTTCCTCCAAGAAACAACAGAGCGAGAAAACCAACTTCTGACGCTTGTATTCTCTCAAATGCTAGAAATTTTGTGGCCGAGGCTTTTCTTTTCCGATAAATTTGACTCTACCGACATGGTTGCAGCGACTGCAACTGGTGAAAGTAGCCATCAGTGTTTGCTGTCCGGTCAATGGATATATAAAATATATAAGTATGTATATTAAATGTATAACTATATAATATTGCTTTCCAACCCTACTATTTTGTCGGATCCCAATCAAATATATCCCCAGTTTAACTTCGTATACTATGCTACACACCTTATTCGAAGGAGTTAAAGCAGTGCTAACCAGGGGCTTGGATCGATACGTTGGTAACTAACAAAGCTACCACCACTATATTAGGGCTGCCATGTGTTGAAAGAAACAATCTAAGTATGAGGTGAAGACTTTCATGGCTATTTTTCTACGATAATATGTATATTAACTGCATGTTCATTAGGTAGATCGGTTTTTATAATTTTCGTATTACCTTAGTTCCAAGCTTTTGTTCGAACCGTGAATTGTTGCTATAGCATTCTCTATCCACAAACTAGAACCAATTATTTTCTTGCTCAGTACTTCATTTTCCCAAACCATCAATGTCGTTTTTCTGCATTGAAACTGTTACTCATCTTAGTATGCCACGTGATTTGGTTTAATATGTATATTAAGTAATGTATAAATAAAATGACCATCCTCGTCTGGCGTTCATTGGTTGCATGTTCCTCCTCTTCGTTTAGTGCCGGTTAGAATTAGATTGAACGTCAGTCAAAGATTAGCGGTCTTCCAAGTCCTTTTGTGGCAGCAAATACGCAAAGATACACGCTTGATAAATCAACAACTAGAGAAGGACTGCTTTCAGCGGTTCCGTCTACGTCAACCCCGTCGAGTCTGACCGTTCAAACTTGTTTATCGACCAGACAGACTATATAGAGGCTTTGTAAGGGATATTTAGGTTAGGATTAGCCGTTTAGTTCATAGGACGCCAGTGCATGTCGAAAGTGGACTAAATTCGTGTAGAGCTAAGTTCAAAACACGGTAAAGTATATTACGAAGGCGTGAAGTGCCAACAGTAACTAAAACGATAAACTTCGTCTTTTTGGCGACGCATTCAAGGTGATTACTGTGCGGTAGTATGTTAGAGTTGGTCCACAGAGTCAGCTTCTTCACTGGGTAATGCTTCGTAGCAAGTATGGAATAGCATCGACTAAGGAAGTTGCTACTCTTAGCCTCTAACTCGCGTTCGTCGTCCACAGTGCTTTCCAAACATGTTCGCCAGAGTGTATTTCTAGACCGATTCAATGATCGTGTTCGAATATATTCGGTAGGACGGAGGCACTGTAGGACCAAACCTGTTGACTCCCGGAGTGCTAATGAATATTTGGAGTTGTAAACCTTATTCACTTTGGACTCATTATCTGAACTTCATGAAACTACTTCCCCCCGAGACACATTACCAGATAATATTCTGGTTCAAGCATATTAGTACTGCGGCAAATTATGCAACTCACACGAATGCCAAACATTTAGAATGCAATTTCAGAATACCATGTTTGCTGTATTTTAAAACAAAAACTCGAAAATCCGGAAAATCGGCATGAGCTCTAATGATAGTTTTAGCAATACCCAGAAAAAACAGCATGGGTGATAGAGAATATAGTTAACATGAAAAAGCATACATAAATACCCAATCTATTGTAAACAGAAACAGCATCGACAGCAGCGGCGTCAAAGAACAGACTAGAAAAATAAATCCACGATGACGTGCATATGTGACAGAAATGATAAATTGGGACATCAAAACATAAGTCTTATTAGCCACTTAGATCTGGGGTGTGAAACTTAAATTTTATGTATGGATGGCCTATCATCCTACATGTCGTAAAGCCACTTTGATGAGAATATCTCAATTGTTCACCCCACTACGGTTAATGGCAGTTTGCTCTCTCTCCGTTAAATCATCACCTCAGGAAACACAAACGTTAGTCGTGTTGTGATAGCCTGATTGATAACTTGCCTCCGTTTTTTGTCTTTCTTTGAGTTCGGTAGCTTATTTGTCGGTCCCGTATACACCAAAGCCGACTAGAAGACATCAGTATATTGAATTACATATGTTACACAATGATTCTCAAATCCAGTGTCTATTGACAATATATCCTTATTCGCAGTCCGTAGGGTGGGTCATTTCACGTGTTTTGAACAAAGGCAGCTTCACTTGTACACAAGTCTAACCTTTGAATTCTGGAAACCTTGACTTCACTCTGCCCTTGTGGTGTCCTAGTTTACGTGAGGTCAGACATCTACGGTATAAGGTAGTCTGTCACAACATTGAAGTGTCGGTTACTATGTTAAGCCCATGCGATTTATTCTAGCTTCTGGACACGCCAATTTATCCATTCTTCTTGAGTCACGTTTTAACCTTGTTAATTATTCATTTGTCAACCCTAGCCACTTTTATATGAGCTCATGTGAGTGTACACTTCTTATCTTACTCATTAAATGTCTGTAATTCATTTTTATCTGGCTATAAATATTAATTAACGCTTGATTAAATGGAGTTACATCACATGCCATCTCCACTGCATGTCATTTTGCTTCGTCCTCTTCTATTCGTTTCACCTCTCCTATTTCCTGTCCAGATCAGTGAGTATACGAAATATTTGTACTCAAAAATCCATACTCGTATTCGACTTATTTAATTCCGTTATTCACCAACGCGATTTAAGTCAATGAAATATATGAGGATAGTCAGATATAACGCCCCTAAAATATATTAAAAATGTTATCGAGTCGGAAACATTAGCCAAATGTTAAACTAGATGTTAATTTCTGAGTCCACACATTGTTACCCTTCTTACATACACCATATTTTCATCCCGACTTGTATGGAAAAACGCCCTTTTTTAAAGATTTTTCACCACTGACCTGCAGATGTACAGTAAATCTTGATAAGCTTGATCTGATGCTAATTAAATACTGAAGCTCACTTGACCTCTGTCCATGAATGGACTGATATTCTTCAGATTATTCTGCCTTCAATATGTGTTTTCTTCAGTACTCACTTTACATATTAATTTCCAGCCTCGTAGTGATATGACCCTCTGGCATGGTGCCTCGAGACCTCTTTGTTCTCTCTTTGTCATATGTCGGTTACGAACATAGATGAACTGGACGTTATATGCAGCACTTTCAGGTAAGCGCTATAACTGCCATGTAAGTTTATCCCATATGTGAATAACATACTTTTATAAACTTCCTCTACACACTTCACTTATTAACTAGTAATTTGCATTCTCAATGAACTGGGACGGACGATTTTCTTACGGTTTCACTTTTGTTGACCACCGGTAATTGTCAGTCTGTCAACCGTGAACACAATTGCTATCACGAAGTTCATGCACTATATCGTGATATACTACAACATGCGTCTGTCGCAGGGTTTCCTTCTTTATCTTTAATTTTTACAGCATAAGCATCATTTTGCAGTCATACTAAACATACAGTAATAATGTCTCTTGTGCAAACACCTTTGTTGTGTCAGATGGGGCGTCACCGTAAGCTTAGAGTGAGCATGCTTCACTAGATTTAAATAAAGAATCAAGGTTGAGCTTTTATTTGAAAAGTCAGAAGTTTGTCCGTTGAGAGAGTTATTATACATTTAGGGTCGTGAGCAGTGTTTATAGTGGGAATACGAACTCTTATGGTTTTTAGATTAAGAGACGTTTAGCACTGAATACATAACATTGTTATATTATTCATGGAACAAGTTCACAACATATGCGTAGTCTCAGAAAACATGCACATTTACTCTAAAATTTACTGAGACGAGGTTATCATAAGTTCCTTCTTGGGAGTTCTGGATGAATATGTACGAAACAACTGATGGCTTCCCTGAACCGCTCCAGCAAAGCTTTTTAACCAAGATAGTAGACTACATTGAAAGTTTCATGGTGAAGAGAGGAAGATTAATAGAAAAAGCATATGGATCGAGCAGTTCACATAAAAACGCCGTATAATTTAAACACCGATTCGCTTATAATGCCTCCATTACATCTTATGAGGAAAAAAGAGGACTGCAAAAATTCACAGCGACAACGGATCGAATTTTATGGAAACTTTTTCGGGGCTGGGGACATTTGTGCAACTGAAGGTAAGAGACGAACCAGCGATGAAACAGATCCAATCGTACTTTACGGCGCCATCATCAGCCATTGGGGTATAGAATGGGAATGGACGATTCGGTTTATACTCATACTGTTATAACTGGTGATCAGGGGACAGATTTCGATCGACGAGACCTTAGTCATCCCTTTGGTTTATTTGGAAGGTTACCAAACAACTGATCATTAATACAACTGATCCGAGATTATGAAGATAAACAAACTTTGTTCCCTTATAGTTTGCTATCACCAAGGGGATATGACAGAATAGTCGAAGATACCATTCAAGATAAGTATGGAAGACTTTAACAACAGGTTATTCATCTCGTTAATTTGTCTCGGAAATAATGGTAATGGGATACTTAATATCCCTCTAAACATATCAACATAGTGATCATGGCATTGTATATTTCTATTCCCCGTATATAGCTTTTACGAGTGGTAGAAAGCAGTGAAGATGACGGTAGGAAGGTATGATATAACAATCAGCACGAAAAATGGGTTAGTCAGAAGATATACACACTAAGTATGTCTCCTTGAAGAGTGAGTAGTATATATGAGCGTAGGAAGGATGGATAAGCGTCCAAACCACTCCTTAAGCGTCGAGGATTTAATGGGATGAACCATGACTGGAGGTACGAAAGTCGCCTTGTGTTACAAGGAGGGATTTTTCATGTCAGCGTGTGGTCTTATTTTGGAGTTGTGTGTGAATGTGTATGAAAAAACCTCCACGTATACACACGTAGTCCATTATTATTGGTCTATTTGGCTGTACACACCGCCGAGCCTTTGATTCTAGTTTAGAAGTTACCATTCATTTTTTGTTGTGGTACTTGTTTCTATTGATTTTTAACTGACTATCTGAGTTTCTCATGAACTTCTATGATGTTTTATCTGACATTTCGGTCATGTTGGCTACCCTATTGATTCTCTGTTTCAACTGAATATATTTGTGTATCCTTCGTAATGGATTAGAACACACTTCCTGTCCTGGAAACTTTCAGTGCTGTAACAAGTTTAAATATTGCCTATTAGACAATCTGTGCTCGGCAAATCCATGAGAAATAGAATAATATCCCTGTTGTGACAGAAAAGTTTATTTTTTTAAAACTGATTTGCTTATCTGTTGAATAATTACTGGTTGAGTAACTGGGTGCTAATTTTGTATAGAGCTGTCGCTCATCCGACCATATTATTTGGAATTTGACTGGGAAGGTGCCCTAGCGGTTTAAGCCAACCTCCACAATTATCCATTTATCTGAACTTCCTTGGGTTGAAAACTACAGTTTCTATGCCTTCTTCTTCTACGGTTATGTTTACCTTGTCTCGGCTCTACTGTTTTGCGATGTTTTCACGACTGTTAGAAACCAGGTTTTCAGTAACCACAAAGGTTATGCTGAACCTAATATACTGACTGTCAGCGTCCAGGTATGTTATCTGCGGTAAAAAAGTGATACTTTGTGCGTTCAAATTTCTTAAAGCCGAAATAATACTGGCTATTGAATACTCATCGGATTATTTCTTTCAGTTCGATCACCAATCTGCAAATCGGCAGCCTATATAAATTTTTATGGTTGTATTGTGTACAAAAAAGGTGGGACGAGCGTTTTGATGCTAAAGTGCGCAATACTAATTACAATGGTCCTGAGGATACGGCTGGTTATTCTAGTTTAACAACTAGCGACCAGTAGCACCTTCTATAATCGAAACCATTTTGGCCAAATAGAAATCAGAAGTCAGACGAGAAGAGGTAGGAAAGATATATTTGATACGTTATCAATATATCGATGAACCTTTATTCTAAGCTGGCTAATGAATGTAGGAGCAGTGTCCCACGCCGAGTTGAAACGTGATCTGGTACGGATGCACGACCGAAAGCCTTCAGTTAAACAAGTCCACTTAAACAACGTGGTCAGCATCCAATGTCGAACACTTAGAAAGCTATTGATTTTGGGGAATTATTTACAGCTACAGATCACTCCCCCCCTAGTGAGGTAGTGATGCCACTAAGACGTGACCAACCAGAAATTTAAACCCAACGAGTTTGTCGTTGGTAAACACTCTTCTGATAGCTTGCTTCGTTTAGCAGCGTCTGGTCGTCTTTCCTTATACTAAGGGACCAAAATGTACAACATAGCAATAAAGAAATAAAGTACAATGAAAAATTTCGGTTCCTTGCGAAACTTCGTCGTTCTTTTCCAGCCGTCATGGAAAGAGGAAGAATAAAACGTGTGAGTGCATGTCGAAAATACACTCGTACTTGCGTAAGGACACAAGACGAGCGGGAGAAAAAAATAGATAAACTAAAACACTTGCAAACAGCGTAAAAGCGATCGGGAAAAAAAATGGTTTTTTGGTTTTTTTTTTATATAAAAAAATATAAGTACGCTCAAAAAAATAAAAATGTTTTGTTTTTTGTTTTTTTAACAAAATAAAAAAATGAGCATATTAAAAAAATATTTTTTATAATAAACAATGAAAGGGGAATTCAAGATAAAGCTTGTGTCCTACGTGCAATATTCGTTAAGGTGTTCTGGAAACCCTACTCTTCTTCCAGAACGCGTTGTTTTAAGTTTATCTATCGACATTGGCGAAGTATCAAATTGTGTGTCGGTTGTCGTGTGGGGTACTACGAGTGTAGTAGCTGTGTCGTTTGCCTGTACCGAAGGAAAATCGACGTAGCTAGGGTTTCCTTCTAAGTACGCTGCTTTGAGTCGATCGATACTGATGCTATCTTTCGTACCGTTCTTATCTACTACATAGTACTTAGGTTCGCGTTGAAGAACTTTGAAGGGTCCTTCGTATGCTGATTCGAGAGGTCGTCGATGTGAGTCTCGACGAACGAAGACGTGTGTACTATGTCGCAATTCAGGTTGAACGAAAACATCAGTTGATTGAGGTCGAGTTTGAGCAGGTTTAACTGAACGCATAGCGTTTGTAAGCCTACTCGTGTAAGAGTTTAGATCCATGTTCAATGAAGAAGCTGAAGGATCCACGAATTCTCCTGTGAGTTGGAGTGTCGTTCCGTAAACGAGTTGAGATGCAGTGTATCCAATGTCAGCTTTCACTGCATTGCGGATACCTAGCAAGACGAGTGGAAGAGCGTCTGTCCACTGTGAAACGTTTGAAGCTGATAATGAAGCATTTAGTTGTCTATAAAAACGTTCTACCAACCCGTTTGCTTGTGGGTGGTAGGCGGTCGTTCGGAAGCGTGTGATTCCTAATAGTGAGGTCAGACAACGGAAAAGTCCAGATTCGAACTGGCGTCCGCGGTCTGTAGTGATGGTTGAAGGGCGGCCGAAATTTGCTACCCATCGTTCGACGAAAGCGCGGACCACGGTTTCAGCAGTAATGTCCTTAATCGGTACTGCTTCTGGCCATCGAGTGAAACGGTCTACGCATGTTAAGAGATATGAGTATCCGTTTGAATCAGGTAACGGTCCTACCAAATCTAGGCGAACGTGGTCGAAACGAGCGTCAGGGGTTTTGAAAGAGCCTAAGGGACATTTGTTGTGTCTTATGACCTTAGATTTCTGACAGCTTACATAGGAGCGTGCCCACTCCCTCACGTCTTTATTCATGCCAGGCCAACAAAAGCGTTCGGCTATAAGTGTGACTGTTGCACGAGCACCTGGATGAGAAAGATTGTGCAACGTATTGAAGACGTTGCGTCGATAATGTTTTGGTACTGTTGGACGATCCCTACCTGTAGATGTGTCACACAGTAAGGTTTCCTTACCTGTTCCCATCTGCTTAATACTTAGTTTAAGAGTTGTCGAGGATAACTCATGCTGAAGATCAATGTCTTCTTTTTGAAGCTGAGCAAGTTTAAGAAGGTCGATTCCTTGGAAACTGTTCAAGGAACTTATTCGAGACAAGGTGTCTGCGACTACATTGTTTGCTCCAGAAATGTGTTGTATGTCTGAAGTAAACTGCGAAATGTAGTCGAGTTGTCGAGACTCTCGCGGTGAGTACTTGTCTGAAGATGAACTTAAAGAGAAGGTAAGAGGTTTGTGATCGGTAAAAAGTGTGAATTCTCTTCCTTCGATGGAATGTTGGAAATGCCGTACAGCATAATACATAGCTAGGAGTTCCCTACCGAACGTGCTGTACCTAAAATCCGTGTCTAGCAACCGTCTCGAGAAAAATCCTAAAGGTTGCCATGAGTTGTTAACCCATTGTTGTAAGACTCCTCCGATTGCTGAGTCGGATGCGTCTACGGCGATACTAATGGGCGCTTGAGTGTCCTGATGCGCAAGCAGGGTTGCCTTAGCGATGTGTTCCTTAACTGTGGAGAATGCTTTACGTGCTGTGTCGTCTAAACTAATTGATTTTGCATTTCTACGAAGCTGATCGGTTAACGGTTTCATAAGGGACGCGCATTTAGGTATGAACCGACTGTAGAAACTTACAAGGCCGTTAAAAGTTCGCAACTGTTTGATCGTGGTCGGTTCTGGGTAATCCAGAATGACCGCCACTTTGCTTCTAAGGGGTCGGATGCCTTGGGCATCAATAGTGTGTCCTAAGAAGTCTAAGGAGTTAGTTCCGATTTGGCATTTCTAAATGTTTACAGTAATGTCATGCCTTTGGAGTCGATCGAAAACAATGTCCAGATGCTTGAGATGTGATTCTCTGTCCGGACTTGCTATTAGACAGTCATCAACATACGCATGTACGAAGTTGAGACCTAGGAAGACGTCATCTATAAACCTTTGGAAGGTTTGAGCCGCATTTCTTAAGCCAAAAGGCATTCGCAAGAATTCGTAAAGACCGAAAGGAGTGATGATGGCGGTTTTAGGAACGTCGTCAGGGGTCATCGGTATTTGGTTATAAGCCTTAACTAAGTCGATTTTCGGAAAGACAGTTGTACCTTTCAAGGTAGCTGTCAAATCGTGAATATGAGGCGACGGGTAACGATCGGGAATGGTTTTAGCATTCAGGCGCCGATAATCACCAGTTGGCCGCCAATCGTTGCTGTCCTTTTTAGGGACCATGTGCAATGGGGATGACTATGGACTATTTGATGGTCGAATTATCCCTAAGTCTATCATATGGTCGAATTCGTTTTTGGCTAACCTAAGTTTTTCGGGAGCCAGTCGACGGGCTTTCGAGAATACAGGTGGTCCTGTAGTCGAGAAGTGATGTGTAACATTGCTGGTTACACAAGGCAATTTCGATTGCGGTTGGTATATCCCGGAGTATTTGTCGAGCAATGATTGGTACAAGGGGTCTATAGTGTGCTTAATCGTGACTAGGGATAACCTGCAACCAGAAAAAGGAGTTACGCAAACAGACAGTTTAGTGTTTCCGTCTATTAACCTTCGTGAGCGTGTGTCGATGAGTAGATTGTGGTATTGTAACAGGTCGATACCAATGATTGGCATAGAGACATCTACAACCACGAAAATCCAGTGTATGGGTTTGCGTAAACCCACGTTAAGGTAGACGTACCTTTTACCGTAAGTAGCGATCGGCTTTCCGTTTGCCACCTGTAAACTGAAAACAGACTCGCGAAGTCTGTCGTCGGGATTTGCTGGAAGAACGCTAACTTCTGCGCCGGTGTCGACGAGGTAGCGAACTTTCGTAGTCACATCCGTGACGTATAAGAGGCGGCTGTGTTCGCCGGCTACGGTTGCCGTTAAAGCGTGCCGGCTGGGAAGTTTCCCGAACTGTTTTTCGTGTCATTCGATTTTGAGGTCGGATAATTGCAGGGTTTCCTGCAATTTCTGGAAGACTTACCGTACTGGTTGTGATACCAGCACCAGTCGGGTTTGTGAAACGTGAAACGCTCCTACGTGAGGATTTTGACCGACTACGGTCATTACGAACTCTAAGATATCGTGTAAGTGTGTGACATAGTTCGGCTATATCAGTGGATGTCGATTGAGGTTTTTCTTTGACGGAAAAGACCTCGGCGCTAGTGGATTTGGTGATTTCTAGGATTCGGTCGGCAGGTGCAGCCAGCTCGTCTACGGCGTTGTTTTGAAACGAGGCGAGAGCTGCTTGCACCTGTTGAGGAAGTTTAGACAAGAAAAGTTGTCTGAATAGGCCATCATCGAAAGTTCGTTGGCCGATAACCTCTCTCATTCTAAGCAACATGTCTGTCGCAGAACCATGTTGCAGGTCGATATTGTTAAGGAGTTGGTCTAACCGTTGTCGATCAGTTAGATCTCCGCGTTTTAAAATCGATTGTTTGAGAATTTCGTAAGGTTCCGGAACATCATTAGTAAACATACTAGGTGTTACGTACCTGTTAAACTCGCGCGGTAACGCCTTAACTACCGCGAGGAATCGTGTGCGCGAGTCCGTGATTCCGTGCATGCAAAAATCAGCTTCTGCGTAGCAGAACCAGGACTCGATATTGTCGGGCCAAAATGGCGTTAACTGAATCGAAATAGGGGGAATAGACTTTAACTTAAAAACCTTGGGTGAGTGTTCCGTTATAGTAATATAGAGAACGAAAAGTGTCTAATTAAAATATATCCGGGAAAAAACTCGCGAAAAAAGTATATCACAATATATAAAAGCAAATAAAGAATAACAATGAATAATAATATTCCAAAAAGGAATGGACTCACAGTATACTGGCTTGGTGTGCCAGATCACTTCGGTCTCACCACTAAGGATACGGCTGGTTATTCTAGTTTAACAACTAGCGACCAGTAGCACCTTCTATAATCGAAACCATTTTGGCCAAATAGAAATCAGAAGTCAGACGAGAAGAGGTAGGAAAGATATATTTGATACGTTATCAATATATCGATGAACCTTTATTCTAAGCTGGCTAATGAATGTAGGAGCAGTGTCCCACGCCGAGTTGAAACGTGATCTGGTACGGATGCACGACCGAAAGCCTTCAGTTAAACAAGTCCACTTAAACAACGTGGTCAGCATCCAATGTCGAACACTTAGAAAGCTATTGATTTTGGGGAATTATTTACAGCTACAGTCCAAAATGAATGGTACAGAATGTACCTCAGAATGAAACATCAATTACACTATACATAAAATGTCTCTTTCATCGTTTTGATATTATAAGATCAGAAAATAGGTGAAAACATTTAAAAAGTCATCGGCAATGCAAAGAGTGGTAAATAAAGGTCTTTTCACTTACTGTTTGTTTGGCCGAGTCTGCAAATACTGTATATTTATCACGGGATCCAACTCTCATGTGGACGATTAGAAACAAATTTCACCAGGCCCACTAAAAAGACGTAATTGGCTTTCAGAGTGAAACTAAGATTTTACCTAGGAAGCACACCATGTGTGGGGACTTTCAGCGATACTAATGGTTTGTTTCTAAGAGCTTCGCAACAGTTCCTAATACAGTAGTATATCTATGCATCAGTAATATTTCATCCAACATTTAAGTATATTGTGTCTCATTTAATTTTGTCGGGCATTTATAATTTTTTAATATGTGATTATATTTGCTTCCGCATTTGTTTTTCTTTTTTCCTAAAGTCAGAGTTGTAGGAATGTGGCACTTTTAAAAGTTCTACTAATTTTCGGTAAAAGTTGGTTTGCTGATTAAATTACCCTTTTTTATATTTGTCTCTATTCTTTCGAACAGTTTGTGTACGCAAGAATAATTGTTTGGATAAGTTAATAATTCTCATTGATAAGTGTGGCTACCTCAGAGCTCACTCATGTACGTACGTAATAAATTACCGCTTATCTAAGTGGTCATATCTAACTGCTGCCAGTGGCAATTATGTAGTACAAATGCTTATTACTTGTATCGATTAACGTCGTGCTGTGTGGTTTAAAGGTGTTTCTAGCAAACTTTAGTGCGCCGACACACATAACAGCCAAATGACACCCACAAGGCTTTGCATGTGTAATTGTCTCTGTATCTAACAAGTAGAATGTACCCATATCAGTTATTGTTCGTGAGTATTCTTAAAATATGTCTAAATGAGTATCACTGCGTCATGAATCTTCAGTAATCAACCAGTTCACTGTAAAGGATTTCAGTAAGTGGTATTCCCTAAGATAGCTTTGAGTTGGTATTAGTGTAAAGTCTGGCGTTTTGTGCCCAGCTTTTTGCTTAGGTTCCTTCGTTAGATAAAATGTGAAATTTCAGATTTCTTTGCTTTTACTATTCTTGTTTAAGAATCCACACGGTAGGATCGTGTTTAATTCAAACACTCGACATAAATATTCCCATGTATATGACGCTTGTTATTCTCGTTGTGTGAATCCTCCTATTTATCTTAGCTTCAGTCACCAATCCCACCTATTTGTCCAAAATGTCTTTTGCAAGCCTATTGTAACCCAGTCATCGTTTATCGATTCTAAAGCAATGTATGTTTTCTCAGTTATTTTAGTTCTGTTGCATCGTTCATGAGATTTGTTAAAGCACCAAATAAATACGAAATTTTCATGAAAATATTTTTTGTCACTGCTTACTCTCATTTGTGTGTCGCGAATTTTTATTAAATGTACCTGAAACTTCGCATTTTGACTGTTAGAAAGATTGCGAGTCATGGAATGTTCTATTGAAGCTTTTGTTAACTTCACTCGGGTCACTGATAATTTCCAACAAAAGTCGAATACAGTAAATGTTTGTCGGTCAGCCTTTGGGAGACAGACGTAAAGTAACCTCCATACACCTCAGTCACATCGTACAGGTTTCTCGTCTTTCAAATATAGCCAGTTACCTCCAAAAGGTAGATATTTTCGTCTGTTTAGTCACTTAAGGAGTACTCTGTTCCTAAATAATTACTTCATTTAAAGTCAATAAACCAACTAACGCTTCTGGTTTTAAACTCTACCTGTCTTTTTCTATCTTATTTGTTTGAACTGTGTAAACTAATTTCATATCGGTTTGATTGCTCTGTACATATTCATTTTCTAGTATCATACTACTAGTTAGTTGTCGATTCTGCTCCAAATAATAGTTTTCTATGGCGAAAGAGATGGTTTAATAAAGCCTTCTGAAGTTTAAGTTTTGTTTGGAGTATGTTTTCTTAATTAACAATTTCTGTAAACTGTCACCATGTTGACCAGCTATGACTAAAATTAACAGTTATCAAACTTCTTAGATTAATTGACTTCCCCTAGTTAACTCGGAGTTGATTAAACCCCTATTTACTGTATTGTGGAGAGCGTAGTTTCATTCGGTCTTGCCGATACAATAAATAACTTGAGATGCAAAACGTCATGGTTACTAAATTTAACTTGCTTCAGAGAAAGCATTTTTGTTGATGGTGGTAAATTTGTCCTAGTATACGAACAGTATTATTCAGCGTACCTATTCAAGCATCCACCTTATTTAACGATTATTCCAATTAATTGTAAAACATTTTGTCTTGGCATTGTTTCGACGGAATGTCATTGTTCAGGAAATAAAACCTGGTCTAATGTATCAAGTAAAGACAGGGAGATAATCACAATTTGAATAATATCCGTTACTTACGCTATCTACGTCTTATAAACTCTTGTTCTGTATTTGAATTTACTTTCCCATTTGGTAATCCGACCCACTGATGAAATCTTGCTGCTCGCTTCTTTCTAAAAATTACTTGTGCTACTTATATTTTAACAGTAGATTGAGATTTAACCCTAAACGATCCTAGTGTTTTAAGGTCATATAGAAATAATGAAGGATATCTTTCAGTTGCTTTTAACGATCCATGCTAGAATATAATTTCTGTCCCGTAAAATTGGTTTGGCACATATTGAGGATCTGAGTAAAAATATGAAGCTTTTACTTATACGCGGGTTTTAGTTAAAACCGCTATTCAGAAATTATACTCTGAGGTATGTAGGGGCATAAACCCTTTACAAAAATATATGACTGTGGCTAATATATCTTTTTTCTTTGTATCCTATTCTCGTATATATGTTTTCTGGTAAAATTTTGGTCTATAATTTCCGTTTTCTTGCAGTCATACACCATGGCAACAGACGAAGACTTATCATATTCTGACGACGCATTTGAAGGGGAAGACAAAGAAGATACAGATATGCTAAACTCAGCAGAAACTTACAACGACTACCATCAACAAATCCTTTTTTATCGCAACTTTGACTCAGTTTCAGGACGAAGTCTTCAAAGACCTAAAGTAGTAAAATGTAGATCTCTCAATATGATTTGCTATTTTAGACAAGAAGAAGACGATGGACTCAGCGAGACATGACAAATGCGTACAACGCAGTCAAGTATCAGGGAATGTCGCTTCGTGGAGCTGCAACAGCGTTTAATGTTCCTGAATCTACTCTTCGTGACAGAGTTCATGGAAGAGTCAGTTTAGAATGCTCTCGACCAGGCCCCCCAACATTTTTCACCTATGAAGAGGAAAAGAAAATGGTGGATCATATTTTATTCATGAGTAAAATCGGTTACCCATATACCCGAAATCAAGTATGTATACTGATACATATTTCTGTCCTTGTTGTATGATTTATATCTAAAATTTCCTCAGCAGAATCTTGTATTGTAATAATTCATATATTACATTAGTTTGTTATAAATGTTGAGTTTGAGAAACTAGCGAATGGCGCACATTTTTAGGACAATTAAATCAATATATAAAATGTCAATAAATAGGTGAAATACAATGATACGATTTGGCTGGGTAGTAACTTCACGGGATCAATTTGTTAGTACGAATTTTTAAATGGACTGAGGTTGAAACCAAAACCGTCATCTAGAAGTATCAGTTATTCTTCACTAAATGGGATGCTTATTCGCAAAGTATTAAACACAAGAATGATGTAATGTAGTGTGAAGTTGAATTTTTGCAGGATACTCCTCAATTAATTAAGAATTGGCTACGAGGTGTAATTGTTTCTCGTCATATCAACATAGGATAATCTGCCTATATTTCGTAGTGATTCCTGAGACTTCCATGTCATATACACCAAACCATCTACCTTAACACCCTAAGCTGGTTGGTACAGTGAGAAGTTTAATAAAAAAGAGTCCAGCATTGTTATGATATCAGCCATTGACTTGTTGGTCAGAGTTTTATAGAAATTTGCAGGCTGCTTGGTCTAGGTTTCGAGAAAGAAGAGCGATTATTTGTTGAAGAAATTGAATGAGATGTCCTAAAATCTGTGTAAATATATGCGGATTCTCCCCCCCTATGTCTTGAATGTATTGTCAGTCTTCATATTATATTCATTTTATATTGTTTGCTTTTGATATGTTGAATATGAACTAAGCCTGATAGTCAGGTCTTAGTTTTATTGATACTTATATAACCTACGAAATTCCCACTTTTGCTTGTACGTTTTCAACGCATTGGTCCGCATAAAAATTTACTTAAGTCAGAACTAGCATTTGTACATAGCTTTAGACTTTCCGTGATTGGTTTAGAAACATGATAGTTACCAATGGAGGGAATTTTTATGTACTTACTGTGATATGAAAATTATTACGCATTGGGATGATCGAAACGATCAAGATCAACCAGGACACTGACAGTTTGTTGGGATAGCTGAATTCTCAAAAACGATTGTTAATAAAGCTGTCATCTAAAATATTGGTTCATGTGTCAAAACCTATAACAAGCTTCTGTACTAATTAATAAACACCCTGAAGGGAAGTTCAGTTGATCTTTATTTTCTGATAGTCTAGTTACAAATTGAATAGATTATTAGTATTTACCATTTAGTACATCAGGTTGGTCTCAATTATTTCATGTCATTGCACATGCACTCGTTTTTTCTTGTGGTATGTTATACTCTGAGTATCCTTGGGGAGTTCTATAACACTGAAAAATCCATATGCAAGCATTTTTTTGTAGGTAGATTATAAACGTATAGTCACTTCTGTTTAAACGGGTTTCCTTATTTCTCTTTCGTTATGCCATAGTTTTCCGAAAAAACTACAGAATGAAGTGTTTGATAGATAGGTGTGTAACCGTGTTATGTAACATAACTTCTCGACTTTGATGATTCAGACTACATCTCATTACTCAGTAACACTTAAAAATAATAGAGGACATAGTGCAGGCTTTTACCGGCACAATTTCCACAATGCATATCAACACAGCGGCAGATTACGTCAATAAGTACACGGAAATGTTAATAAAAATGGTATTGGTAGGTTCACTAGACAAAGTACAGTCCAGAAGTTAGTGGATGGTGTCGAATAGTTCTGTGTTCGAATTTCGGAAAATAATGAATGGATTTGTTGTGCAACAACATTTTACTTAAATTGTACTTAGTTAGTAATCACCTTTAAGTGTAGTTTGTACTTGGAAAGCAAATTACTTTCAAAGGCCGGTAGGAGCTTGTGGCTATACTAATGTTCTATAGTAAACTATCTTAATAATTCGGAGGTTTATGCCTCTGGGTATTTTATTTTACTTGAAGGACTTTATAAGACAAAATTCCCTATGTTTTGAAACCAAGACATGGATAACTTCAACCATCTTCACAATTTTGCCAAGTCAATCTAACTACAAATGAGTTACTGTCTTAATGCATGTAATTTTGTTCTACTGGCGTAGGACACGACTTCTCTATGATGTCCGACGACCTTCGTTGTTTTAGTACTGATTTCCCCTAGTAATACCTGAATTTAACTGCGATACCGTAAAAAATGTTGAGGGTTTGTGATTTTTTTTAGTGTACTCTTGAGTCCGTTATTTAATTACTGAAGTTCTCTTTCAGACTACGTAGTGTAGCTTCCCAATGGTTTTCAAATGGTATGCTGCTCACTAACACGTAACTGACCAATAAAAGTCAAGTGCTATCCGTCGATACTATTATACCTTGATGCGAAAATACTTGTGTCAATCTAATATCTCTCAGCTCCTTACGGTTTTTGGCTTAAGTTACATAAAACAACAAGACTATTATATGAAGTTCCATCAAAATATACCAGAATCAAAACTTATAGTGATCCTACTGTTGTATTCTTTTATTATCTTCATGGAGTAACGGCTTAGCAACCGCAAGATGTTTACTGGTTTTTCTAACTTTGATTACTTTTAATTACTTAGCGTTATGATCAGTCTTCCTAATCTACAATATATTGGCGACATTTTAATTTCATCTATCTTAAAAGCCCCGTTGCACCAAAATTCAGTATTCCAAAAATAACCTTGCTAATATCCATTTTAGTTTAAAGAATTAAGGGTATATATAGTGAGAGAGAGGGAGCTATTTTTGGCTGTAATTAGCTTGCTTCTTCCATTTGTACATTCGACACTGCTTATTAAAGTATCGTAATAACTAACATCTATTGTGCCTTCGATTTCCAGTTAAGACTTGTTGGGTTTGGTCAGAATGTTGATTTCTTTATTTTCACCACTCTATTAAGCGATTCTAATGACATTTATTGTTTCTTCATTAAGGTAGTCGAACTCGCCGGAGATATGACTAAAGCAGTTGGGCGGATCGCTCCATTTAAATACCTTAATCCAAGTCAGGCCTGGTTTTATGCTTTTCTCAATCGATGGCCAGACTTAAAGAATTTCTTGTTTGGACCTCGAAGTAATCGGAAGTCAAAGGGAGTTTCAGGTGATTCTATACAGTCTTATTTTGAACAGCTCGAAAAGGTATGTTTGAAGATTTTTAAATCTGATATTGTCGTTCTCTTGTTGTTTACTATACAGTGCTGCTCAGCACTCAATACATTACCTATGGTACATTTGTTTGTAAATAGGCACTAACCCCGTTAGGCCATGCCATATGACTTAACATCAACAATGAATCATGCTTTCTGTAATCTACGCTACATCGATATTTATAATAAAATATATCACCTGACTTCTTACTTAATCTCCTAAGGATGTCTAAAATCTTGTACTAACGATTCCTCTTACGACCATAAAGTGTAATTATGCCCCCTGCCAACGTTGTCAAACGAAATATGTTTTCGATATCACTTGTCTAACTAGGAACATTTTTATGACAATTTTTAGAGTCTGTTTTATTTAGAAAGACCTAGGTGCCAATGATGGTTTATTGAAGTATATTCTCGTATTCTATTTACCTTCAAAGCCTTATGGTCTATCAAAATATGTTATTATATAAAAAGTGTAAGATGTAAATAAGACTAACAATACATTTGTCAGTATAATGTAAATTTCCTAATCAGCCAGCTTATTATCACGTTTTGATGATTTCGTTCATTTCATTCTGTCAAGGCGGCATGGCGACCTGAGTCAACGTACAATTGTGGCAGGCTCTGTGGTGATAATAAGTGACTGACTCATCCTTTAAATATTTTTGCGTTTTCAATCTTCGAATTACTTTCCACTAGCTCTTGCAAGTTAATTTTTTAAGATTAACAATCTATAAGCAAATAAATCGTTTTCAGTGACAGATTTCTTTTCCCTTCAATTAATAAATTGAGTACTAATAACACCGTTACTGTCTGCACTCCATTACACACAACCATCTTTTGAAATAATACGTAATTCATTTTTATTAAATGTTCCAAATAGTAATTTGGTGATAATTTTCATCGTAAATATAAGTTATTTAGAAAGATGTACTGTAATTTGGACATGACACGATTGTTGCTTCGATCTATTTTCAAATGCAACAATAAACATGTTTCACCTATTCGATGATTGCATTGTCTTTTACAACTGTCATTTTGATGATTTTATAGGTTCTAAATAAATATGGTATCAAAGACAAGGCCGAACATTTTTGGATTGTTGACGAAGTGAGCATAAGTTGCGAGAACCAACCCCCACGTATTCTTCCTATCAGTATACAACGGGCTCAGTCTGTAAGCTATTGGAATCCAACTGTTGCAATGCTTGGAGCCGCTAACGGTGTTGGTGAAAAAATCCCTCCTTTCCTTATTTATCGAGGTGATGGGATAACATGTAGGTATTTGTAAAAAGAAAGATTGGTTTTTGTGTATCATGTGATACAGGTTTTTTCTCTTCTAATCATTTTATAACCATCTAAAGTTCATAAGTTCATATCCTTTAAAGTAAGTATTTGCTTCAAACATGTGCTTGCATTCTTCAATCGTTTCTTATTCGCTATAGAATAAGTTAATTGATAACTTCCTAAAATATTTTTTTTACTGAAACATTGCACTTTTAAGGTCCTTGATCGCGACATATAATTTGTGCATTCTTTAAAAAGTATTTCCTGTACTTCAAAATCCATAAGTTGTTTGACTAATTCAATATGTCACTGTTGATATGTTTTACATAAATCAAACACCTAATCACTATGTCGTTCAAATAAGTGTTTGCCCTCATTGTACACAGCCACGACCGATTAGGTGTTAAATTCATGTTCTCATTTCTAATCCGTTTGCTTTTATTCATTCAATGTTTGCTCACCAAACTTGATTAAGCATCAAATTCATATAAAATCTCAATTTCAAATACATCTAGGATATTAGTTTCATTGTTAAAATCTGTTTATCCTTTTGGTTAATGAAAACTGAAGCTTGGAATCGTTCTATGTAATAAACAATTAACTTTAATACTGTCCTTACTAACGTTATCTTACTAAAAGCTGAATTAGAGAAATGAATCATCTTAGTAATGTCTTGAATTCGACCAACATTCAATCGATGATAAATTTTGTCATCCTCCGAATAACTTTCCTGAAGTACGTTTGACAGACATGCTGGAATGTAATAGTTCTGTATCTTATTTATTGAAGGATGATCAGCAAGTTGTTTGTCACCAAATTGAGAAGTTAGCTTGAGTACAGTAACATATAGAATAGTAGTATTTACAGAGCCTGCTCTGATTGTAACTGAGTGCTGCGAGTGATTAAATTCCTCGAAAACCGCCTATTCATTTTATTTTTTATCTCGTTTCTTATTAATTCGACCTTCCATTTTTTTCACATCGAAATTCCTCACTTTTAGAGATGCTGCAAATATAGTCATACAAAATAGCCACTTGTGAAAAACAATCATTTCCAGTCTCTCCCAATACATATTCCATGATAGATTTGTCTCTTAGATTAGCTGGATCTAAATGGAGGTTAAGGGGAGTATAGTACACACTGTATCCGAACGGAGTTGATAGTTTCTCAGTATAAGCATGTTGTATCTCTACGCTAGTCTGAGCCATACTTATTACTTGGGGGGACTCAATATATTAACCAGTATTTACGATGTTATGTTGTAATGTCATGTATGCATAGTCAGTATGTAGACGTAAATTCACAGAACCGTTAATTCGCATTTCAAAAAGTCACTGATATATTTAAAAATGGTGTTCATTGATTTATGTCTCGGTGAATTTACTTACTTTCAGTAATTGACCCTTGTTTGTAATCGTCTAACATGTCTAATTATTGTTGTTACTTTTCAACAAATAAGTGACTTCTCAATTAAGTAGATAACCAGATTTTTATATTGCTCGAACTTATCACGTGAAGCTATTTTTTTGAAATGTTTAATTTTAATTTCTAAGACTGGGTTTTCATAACAATTCATTTTTATCTTTCAGCATCTATGATGGAAGGATCCGTACGAGGGACTAAATTTTCATATTCAGCTTCCGGTTGGGTTAATTCTGATGCTTTTATTCAATGGTTTCTTAAACATTTCCGTGTATTAGTATCTGTTCGACCGCTTATATTGTTTTACGACGGTCATTTACAATTTGTCAGTGTACGTGTATTAGAACGCGCTCGTGAAGACGGCGTTTTCCTGTTTCCACTCCCTCCTCATCCAGCTTATAATCATTGCGTAGAAAATACATGTTTCTGGGCATTTCAGGTAGATCAATATTATTGACATTATCGTCGCTGTTTATAATACTAGTTAGTACTTTTCCATTCAATATATTATTGTTTCTTATCAAATATATTCAATGTAAGAACCTGAAATCTTTTAGTGTTCTCAGATTTTTTCTGTTCTAACCAATAAATAATCAGGTCAACAATATTAAACCGTTTATTAAATAAGAATATTTAGTACATGATAAATGATAATATAGTTTATAGGCTACATTACACTGTCGCGTATATTTTTAGATTTCACATTAGAGTGTATTTTTGTCTTCTCTTAAAATCTTTCTGTAATTGGTTATGAAAGGTAAAATTTCCTCATCTGATGGTTTACTGTCTCATTGAAAATACCTACTCCCTAAAAGAACTTATGCACACGTTGTCATATAAGATTTGAAGTACGTCAATCCTATTCTATTAAAACAATCCCCACCCGTGACAATACACTTGATTTCTTCTGTGAAAACTGTTTCTAGAGTTTCTCAAAGTAGACCACTTCACTACCTTGTCGCTTCATGTTCTTCTGAATCTTAGCCAGAATCATGTGCACAGATTTCCCCAAATTCAATTTATTGACAATCAATGTGTTGTCCCTGTAAATAATTGTCGAAATTTTATGCATTTCTAGAGAGTCTTTTCCAAATCTTATCGAAATTTTTTTACTTAGTCTTATATATATATATATATATATATATATATATATATATATATATACATTACGCCTTTTACCCCCAATGGAACATAGGCCACCGACCAGCATTTTCCAACCCGCTCTGTCCTGGGCCTTCCTTTTTAATTCTATCCAGCTTTTGTTCATTATTCTCATGTCTGTCTCATTTCTCGGCATGATGTGGTCTTTGGTCTTCCTCTTTTCCTTTGACCTTCAAGATTCCATGTGAGGGCTTGCCTTGTGACGCAGGTGGGTGTTCTATCCACTTCCAGCGCTTCTTCATGATTTCTTCCCCTATTGGTCGGAATCTGGTTTGTTCTCTCTCACAGTAGCTTGTTGCTGATAGTGTCTGGCCAATAGATCCGAAGTATCTTGCGTAGACGACTGTTGATAAACACCTGTATCTTCTGCAACATGGCTTTCGTAGTTCTCCAAGTTTCTGCCCCATACAGTAGAATTGTCTTGACATTTGTATCGAAAATTCTGACTTTGGTGTTGGTTGACAGATGTTTTGAGTTGCAGATGTTCTTCAGTTGTAAATATGCTGCTCTTGCTTTGCCGATCCTCGTCCTCACATCTGCATCTGATCCATCGTGTTCATCAATGATGCTGCCCAGATATGTAAAGTTTTGTATATCCTTCAAAGCTTCTCCGTCAAGTTTAATTTTATTAGTGCATATTGTATTGTATCGGAGAGTCTTGCTTTTCCCTTTGTTTATATTGAGACCTACTGCTGCTGAGGTTGCTGCTACACTGGTCGTCTTCTCGTGCATTTGTTGTTGCGTGTGTGATAGGAGAGCCAGATCATCTGCAAAGTCTAAATCGTCCAGCTGCATCCTAGCTGTCAATTGTATCCCGTGCTTCCCTTCAGATGTTGACGTTTTCATAATCCAGTCGATCACCAGGAGAAAGAGAAAGTTTGATAGTAAGCAACCTTGCTTGTAACCGGTCTTTACTTTGAACGGGTCAGTGAGTTGTCCTTCATGCACGATTTTGCAGTCTAATCCATCATAGGAATCCCGTGTGATATTGACTATCTACTCAGGCACGTCGTAGTGTCGAAGAAGCCTCCATAGTGTTGTCCTGTCCACACTATCAAATGCTTTCTCGTAGTCAATGAAGTTGATGTAGAGTGATGAATTCCATTCAATTGATTGTTCCACAATGATCCGCAGAGTTGCGATTTGGTCTGTACACGATCGATCCTTACGGAATCTAGCCTGTTGATCTCGAAGTAGGGCGTCTACGGAGTCTGTCATTCTGTTTAACAATACCCTGTTGAAGACTTTTCCTGGTATTGAGAGAAGTGTGATGCCTCTGTAGTTATCACACTTGCTGATATCGCCTTTCTTTGGTAATTTGATCAGAAGTCCTTTTTTCCAGTCTATTGGTGCTTGTTCTTCATTCAAATCTTACTGAAGAGAATGTGGAGTATCTTTGCAGTTGCTGCTACATCTGCTTTAAGTGCCTCTGCTGGAATGTTGTGTGGTCCTGCTGCTTTGCCGCTCCTGATTTGTCGCATGGCCATGCTGATCTCTTCAATTGTTGGTGGGCCAACAGCGATTGGGAGGTACGTGGGTGCTGCTTCGATGTTGGGTGGGTTCAGTGGAGCTGGTCTATTCAAGAGTTCTTTGAAGTGTTCTACCCACCTGTTGAGTTGTTCTTCAATGTTGGTGATTACCTTGCCTTCCTTGCTTTTCACTGGTCGTTCTGGTTGATTACGGCAATTTCCAGAGAGTTTCTTCGTTGTATCATACAATTGTCTCATGTTTCCTTCACTTGCAGCCTTTTCCACTGTCATTGTTAATCTTCCACATATTTACGTTTGTCGGTTCTGATGTTCTTCTTCACTTGCTTGTTTGCCTTTGTGTATTCGGCTTGTGCCTTGGCTTTTTCTGCTTTTGTTCGGCTGATATTGATTGCTGCCTTCTTGTTCCTCTTTTCTTGAATCTTGTCCAGTGTGCCAACAGTGATCCATTCCTTGTGGTGGTGCTTCTTGTGGCCCAGAAGCTCATGACATTTTGAAATGATTGCCTCTTTTGTCCCTTTCCAGTTGCTCTTCATAGTAGTTCCCTCTCCATTGAGTAGATCATGAAATGCCTGGAACCTGTTGCTGAGGGCTATGTTGAATTTGTTGAGTTTGTCATTATCCCGAAGAAAAGCCGTAATAAACTTTTGTGATATTGTCCGCCCCGTTGTCCAGTGCTTCTTAAGTTTTAATTTTATCTTGGCGACCAGCAAATGATGATCTGATGCTTTATCAGCTCCCCCCCTGGTTTTCACATCCTCCATTGTCCTCCTGAACTTTTTGCTGATACAGATATGGTCGATTTAGTTCTGCGTAGTGTGGTCCGGTGAAGTCCATGTGGTTTTGTGAATGCGTTTGTGTGGGAATATAGAGATTTTGCAAATTAGGTATTTTATATATGGTTCTCAGATTTTACTAAAGCATTCTGTAGTTTTGTGTTAGATTGTCCCCACTTGTGTTCTCGTTTACTACACCTTTACTTTTTTGATGATGGCTGTGGTAGTTCTCCAAGCTTCAGCCTCGTACAGTAGAACTGTCTTAGACATATTTAATATCATTTTATACTTACTAATTTGAATAATCTATAACAATTATGAAAAAGTGGTCCAGTGTATTTCAATGAGACAAGCATATTAGTTGAATTTATCCAATATAAAAACATGATGATTTGATGGAAATTGTATCTTAAGTATTTTTGGCGCATAATTAAAAATATCGAAAGAGTAATGTTGAGTTCAGGCGCAGTCCTGTGCTAAAAATGTCATCATAAAAATTAAATATCATATGACATGGTATATAATATGAAGAATGGTAGTTAACTCAATCCGTGTATTTATGGGTTCTATCTTTAAAAAAGAATGTAAATTGCACAAATGGACTCATTTCTTAATGTTGCTATATCCATGTTCTTTTTCATATTGGTTTACCGTAATATTTTATACCTCTGTTTAGTTTTTCAGTGAATTTAAAAATTATGACTTCTGCCATGTGGGTATAATACTTTTTGTACTTTTTATTTGAACAATTTTAAATGCGATGTATTGTTTTTATGCACACTGAACAAGTAGTAGTGATCAGTGTATACTTCAGTTTCTTAGGTTATACCGAATTATTCAGTTGATATATCCATTCAATATTGTTATTTTGTTTGTTGTTTGTACTTTTCATTGTATTGTACATCTATTATGTATTATGTAAAATATTATTTTTACGGTACTGTATATTAATGCTGTTAATCACTTTAGTTTTTTCATACCCTGCAGTTTTCAATATTTACACTAATTTTATTATTGTAGGGTTATTTCAAAAAACGTTTGGATCGCTTTTTTGAACAAAATCCTAACCAACCACTTTTACGTAATAACGCTTCACCTATATTGACTCATGCTTATGAAAAAGCTTTACAACCAAACAATATGATTAGTTTGTTTGAAAGATTGGGAATTTGCCCATTTAACAATTTATCCTCATCAATTGGCGCCTATTTGAACATGGTATGTTTTCATTAGTTATTTAAATAATTGATCTCAAACTATAAATGTATCTTAAAGAAAAAGATTAGCGTTTTTTAATTAAATATCAGCTCATTTTAGCGTTAACTATTGGAGATTAGGCAAGCTTTGCTGATTTACTGTATCATATATACTCAGTCACTTGTACTACAAAGTAATAAGTCGAAATATAAACTTATTATTTGGTATTCGGTTGTATTTTTAGCAATTTAATTACCCTTGATTTTCATTTCATAAGCGATAGTTATTATGACCAAGAAATAGTTATATTTATAAGGTAGATGCTCAAATGAGTGTGTGCGTATATGTGTGTGATCTAAATTTAGCTTTCTGGGGAACTCGTCTTTGTGAAACTCCTTATTTTATCTATTATCGTATTCCTGTACTATAAAGTGATGATCAAAATATTTTAAATAACCTATGTTTTGGTCAAATTTAAGTTAAAGGCATGGTACTATAGCGATGACAACGTACTTCTGTGTTCCGTAAACTTCACTTTCAGTTTAGCTGAATGATATTCAATTAGTCAGTCTATTAAACGCTATTCGGCATCGGCCATCAACCCTTACTACTCAAGTATTGACCATCGGAATTCGTTATTCCAATAAAAAGTGGTAAAACTATAGGATCGAATCTATGTGTCTACAGTCTCATTGAAATTCCAATCAATGCCACTTAAAAGTTGGATATGATTTCCCGTGAATTTCATCAATACACAAAGTGTTAATATTTCGACCCAAGAAAACATAATATGTTTAATCCTATTACCTCTAGGTCACCATAAAATAACGGAGACTAATAATTACCATATTACAATGATGTAGTTTATGGTATCAAATAAATTCTTCCAGTCATAAACAACCTAGAACTTTGGGCAACATGATGATTACGTTAATGAAACAGAACTATGCTGTTGGTCATCCTAAGAGGACCAGTTTACCATGGTTGAACATTTAGTTGTTATTCATTCTTTTGATGTCTGCTTCCAATTCCCGACGCAAAGTGTTCCTTGATCATCCTTAGTCAGTACATAGGTGTTTTGAATAATATGAATTATAGTGAACAACATACAGGGCTAACTAGATCAAAATTTTATCATTTTTTCGTATTGGCACATCGTTTTGTTCATTTGTCGGTTCTTTCTTAATTGTTTAGCATTATCTTTCTATTAAAATTATATACATGTTTAGTCTCACTCACTTTATCTTGATGAATAACTGACAACTAGTTATGTGTACCGTAGTATACTTTCATATTTCACTGTAGCTAGAGTTTATAATTTCACATTTCAGGTTATGAATCAATCATTTTCTGTTTCTAATCTGTGAAGTAAAAAATAATTCGTCTCGTTATTTTATCTTTTAAGCAGACAGAAGATTATGAACAAAGTAGTTTGGCTGTAGAAAATGTGGATCCATATCTAGTTAATGAAATGGTGAATCCTTATAATCAGTGGTCTAAACTAGGATGTGCATCAAACTACCTCAATTATGTTAATCCAAATGGCGATTCAAAAGACCATACAATCAATTCCTCGAATGATTCTCATCATCCAGGTGGAGTTGTCACTAAATTAACTACGTATGTAACTGATACTACTGAAAGTAAGTATTATTTTTTGTACCAGTTTTTTATTCTGCATGTTTCAACCTGTATAGGCGAACAAAACAAAAGAAAATAGTCATCCAGTCGAAGAAATTACACAGACGATGCAAAATTCACTATTCTTAATAAAAATACATATGTTTTCGATATAAAGTGAAATTTTGGTCTAAAATTAGTAACTCTTTTAGACATGACTATGGGTTATATCGGTAATAATTTTCAAATTGATTGCTCTTACTGCTCTAAGATTTTCATACTGCAAATTTACGTGCCTCCTCAAAACTCATGCGAAGTAATGATCTATGAAACTATCTTGATAAATATGAACCTCGACAATTTGCCAATCATCTACCTCATCTGTATTACTATTTCAAATATATAGCCCAGTACCACACATAAAAATAGACTCAGTGTTTCATCAAATTACTTATAACATGTTCTTCAAATATATGGTGCATATCTCAATATTTTGCTTATGGCTGTCTTGTTGAATCATCTAGTATTTCCTTAGAATGTTCCTACGTTTCTCATTTGATGATTAAACATTTAAGCACTGTAGTTAAAATTCCGTATACTTATAGCTTGGTCATTTTTACTGATACAACAAAAACCCTGTTATCTATGTATGGAATACTTAATCTCTTGAATGAAAACAATGTACCGAGAATCGTTTCGGAAATCTACTTCATTTTAATAATTTAGTGAAATTCGGTCTTACTGTTTTATCAGTTAAAAATGAAGTTAATACAAAAAACTCATAACTGTCGTTTTAGTGTTAATTATCTCACACGCTACTTTGAAACGATTATCAGTTGCTTATTTTCTTTTGTAGCTTGCATCATGTTACTGATGTGACTTTTTTCATTAAGATACAAATCTAGGTATTTTGAAGTTGGTGTTTTAACTGATCAGCTAAGTTTCCTTTCGTGTATGCTTTTTTGTGAAATAACTTCATATTTTGCACTCGTGTTACTGCCCTTTGCGTTGACACGTATTTTTTTGGTCTGTATTTTTCGAATTCATCTGCCTAATTAGTCTCTTCTACCAGCAGTTCTTCAATGTACTTGGGTTTATTGAATCGAACTCTGCCTTGTGAACTTTTATTGGAACAAATTAGTATATTTCGTCATAATAATACATGATTTACTTACAACGCTGAAAGCTCTTGTTGTTGTTTACATACAAATAATAATTATATGAATTACAGGTTTTTAATTATAATCTTCTTAACTTATTAGGAAACAATGAGTTTTCTTACTATAAACCTTTGGTGATTTTAATTTCTTTCGTCATATAAATAATATCAAGATATATTCTTCATTCATAACCATTATCCCTACATATCATAAAGTGTTGATTGTTTCTTCTACCTTTAATTCATCATCACAATAAAAATACCTTTTAAAAAAGTAATTTCATTTCAAAAAGCCCAGTGTTGATACATGGTATTTTCCAGACTACTCCATCCCAGGTAAATTCTGTTTTGCTCTGCTAGATCGCCCTCAGAGTGTACTTTATCGTACTTTAATTATATATTTACTTAATGCTTTATTCCGACTGATGCCATCTGTAATTTGACCCGTTATATATATAAAGAGAAATCTATATATGTTGTACGTCGACTGTATTTATTATAAATGGACTGACAATAAATGGAATATTTTTTTTGTCTCATAACCTTCTTGTACTGTATTTTAGAAAGTAAAACCCATCTTTTTATTATTTACACAGATCCCTTAACTTCCAATTCCACTGTGGTGAATTCCAAACCGACTGCAACTGTTCTTACTTCCCATGAAAACACATTTAAAACTCAACATACTGTTTTAACACAATTTTCTTCTTCAGGGCGATCAGTTACTATACGTTTGCATGGTCCTGCAGCAAATGCTATTCAACCTGTTTCTTTACATGTAAGTGAAGTGTCATTGAATAATAATGGTATTGTTTGCGAAATACTATGCTTGCACCGATACGTACATTGAAAAAAACAGTATAGTCTTTCATAGATTAATTATTTTCCCCGACAGTAAATGACTGATATTGTGTGCTTTTTTCAAGGAACTTTATATCTAGTAGATGATGTATGTCTCAGTGATTTAAATTATAGTCTTCCAGCTAAGAAGATACGATCCTTCATCTCATTCTACGTTCTTCGGTTTGTTAGTTGGTTAGTGTCTGTAACTCCTTACATAAATGTGATTCACTGTCATGTAAATGAGGTTTACTACTGGGTATTTTATTGTTGTACCTAATGAGTCTATCAATTAATATATTCCATACCATGTAGCGACTAGATTTTAGACTGTATTTCTCGATTCCAAAACATATAATATGCATAGTTGTCGTGTTTTAGTACTTTTACGTTTGTTTGTTATAATGAAATATTACTAATATTTTGTCAATACTTTAGGAAGAATTTTCATTTCACCAGACCAAAGATCCTCCGTCATTTGACGTTTTAGCCAGTTCAGATGTGGATATTTCGCATGAAGAAGAAGTTGACTGTGAAGTTTCTAATTCTCAACTAACACAATGTGAAACATCTGGTCAGACTAGTCAGTATTTCCAGGCATCTGAAACAGAAAGTGGTCATGGTCCAGTGAACGGTGGAGTTATTGAAAGTATTGATGGAGTGGAAGATGGTGAAGCACTTGACTTTTGTGTTGTTTGTGGTCAGTTAGAACCTCCAGAGTTATCTTGCCAACCAATTTCTGATCAGGCTAATGCAGATGATTTACAGGTAACAGATATATATGTTACACTTTTAAAATACAATAGGCAGAGTAGTATTTTAAAGTGAAATGATTGTTTAGGTACTGTTAGTCCATATTACAGAATATTAAAGTTTCCATCATTCTAATTTCTATCATCGATAAAAGATTATGTATGTTTATAACTATTATATTAATCGTCACGGAAGTCATCTCAATCAATCAGGAATTATCTGTTCTACTGAGATTGTTCTATCATGTTTCATCGGTAATAACCCTGATGAAAATTTAACTCTCTTAGTTTCTTTTTCAACTTATTCTGAAATGTTGGTTGTAACAATACCATTCATATGCTTTCTTACAAGATACTTCAAAATAAATTTATCAAAAATGAACTAATAACTTTTTATCGTACATCCTTAATATAACAATTAACTTTAAATTTATTTTGCACTGTATATTTCTGGAACGATTATTCAGTTTTAATAAAGTATCCGTTGCTTCTATGTTGATATTATTGTTGTAATACAGGGAAAACGTCAATTCTTTCAACATCGTGGGATTTCATTTGATAATATCTATCGTCAGATTAGCTAGATCAGCTTTAGAATTCCAATAAGTAGTTAATATTAATACTTAAAATCACCATTTGTGATGGTGTTTTTTATGCAAACCTTAACAAAATTAACCGTAATCAAAAGTTATAGTTGTGTATCTCATCGACAACCTGATATAGATAGTTAATCCAAACATTTAATATTTTGTAGTTAGATATATTCCTATTACTTATCTGATGTAACTTACTTTTCAGTCTGAGTGACCTACTATTTAACTCCTATACATGGCAGCTAATTAACAATCACGCTAATATATTCTTTTGTGATCTTTCAATTTTACTGTTCTGGTCATGTTTTAACCACTTTTTTAATTATATAATTGTCCAATTTAATTCTAACGTTTTTTTCTGCTGCTTATTTAGGTAATTGATTGGGCACATTGTGATTATTGTAACCGTTGGGTACATCTTAATGGCTGTTGTAGTGAGGGTGCTGTAATAGGAAATAATTCCTTTATGTGTGTTGTTTGTCGGAATGATAGTACAACAACGGTGGGAAATGTAAGAAATTTTCAACAAGAAACACTGCTGACTAAAAATGGCAGTGGGGAACAAGGACAATCAATGGATGTTAAAGTTTAGATGTACAAAAATATTGTTTTTATTCTATTTTTTATTGTCTTCCATTGAGTTAATTGTGTATCATGTACATAGAGACTGATACAAAATATTTTTGTAACGTACCAGGGAAGTTTTTACATTCCAAGTTGTATTTTTGTTTAGTTTCATTGCACAAGTTGCTTATGTTCCGTTTGTTTTTATTCTTTACGTAAGATAAACTTTATGAAAATCTTTTATAATCTACCATGTGGCTGGAAAATTAACTGTTGTTTAAAGCCTTCATGCACAGTAAACAATTCGTTTGTATGTTTGTAGAAATATTTTTATCATTCTTCTAACACAAAGTTGAGTTTACTCTGTAATTCACGTTACAGTTTATGTTCATTGTGTTAATGATCCTCTTATTACTCTACTTCTTATCCATTGCCTTTTGCTCCAACTGTGGCTGTGCCAATTAAATTTGTAGATAAATAAAATTGTAATTTTCTTATCAGAAAATATAATATGAAACGCTGACAGCTGTTTATAAATATTTCTCATTTCTTCCTTTTAAAATTTTTTAAAATGTAAGTTGTACTTTATTATTTCGTTAAAGACCTATTCAGTTTACGTGGTAAAGAAGCGAAATGGAAAGATTGGTTCTCGTGTATTTTACAAGTATTTCAGTACAATATATGTAGATTAAGTCATTTCCTGAACATTACTAACCAGTGTTTCAAATAGTATTATGTGGATAAAATTGGTTCCTTTCGTTGCTGTATGATGAATATCTATGTTTGAGTATACTAGGTATATGAACTCTATTAATTAGCTTCCTTGATATTGTAGAGTTCTTTTCGTATTCTAAACAAGCTAGTAGCTTGGTAGCAAATAAGTGTTTTTGTGAAAAATAGTATGTTTGAATGTTGACAGCATTCACTCCATTCTTTTGAATTCATTTCAATAGCATCATAAATTTTATAACTGTAATGTGAATTTCGTAGTTATAGATGATACGTCTAACTTTCAATTTCCAGATGCTTTTGAAGATGACAAAGAACAGTATTATAGTGAAAACGGTTTCAAAGATACAATTTGTATATACCTAGATGGTGATAATAGATGATTTACCGAAGCATGTTCAAAGTATTGAAATTTCAGGTAGTAGATTAACTAGCTAAGGTAGTCTTTGTACGTCCCAGATTAACGTTGTATATCTCTGTATCCTCAATGGCACATGTTGGCATTTGTTATAGTCTGTGGATGCAGTCCCCGTCATACCAACACTACTCTGGCGATTTTTAAAATCTGGTTGGCGTTTTTAAGCCAGATTTTTTTCTACGGGATGGAGTTACCGACCCCATGTCCAACCCTCTTTTACTTGGGCTTGCCGTCAGTAACTGTAGGAGAGCTACAGGCGGAGTTGTCTACGCATGATACGCAATATCTGTTAACCGGATACTATCAGCAACTGCCTACTGTGGAAGAGAGAAAACTAGCTTCCAACTGAGGAGGAAATCAGGAAAAGACTTTGGAAGTGGATATGACATACATTACGGAAATCACCAATCTGCATCACAATGCAAGCCCTAACTTGGAATCCTGAAGGGAAACGGAAAAGAGGAGGGTCGAAGAACACAATACATCAGGAATAGAAAGCAGAAATGGAAAGGATGAATAGCAACTGTAAAGAACCGGAAAGTATTGCCCCAGACAGGGTTGGATGAAGAATGCTGGTGGGCGGCCAATGCTCCTCCAGAAAGAGTGACAGGATTAAGTAATAAAATAAGTAACAAATTGGGTCGAAATTTTCACTGAATGTCAGGAGTAATGTTTTCACAACAACGCATGAGTTATTAGTTGATTGTCATTTTGCAGTCTTTGTCATACTTTAGAGTTTCTTCTGTGGTAATTCTGGCCATTGATTAATCAACTTAACGAAACCTAACTATAAATAATACATAGTATACAGCATAAGGTGTATAACGTGTTTATACCTAATTATTCAAAGTCCGGCTTTGCAAGATGTTGAATAGCTTGGCTCTGACGACAAGTACTTCCAACACTTTGTAAAGCGTGATCGCTATTCGAAAAAGTCATTATACTGTTGAAATAACGTCCGATTACTGTTCACTCTAGCAATTGCTGGTGGATCGCAAATTACACAAGTTTCACCGCAACAATTTTTTTAAATTTAAGACAGTGAAACGTGCTTTCCAGAAATTGTTTTAGCTCATAAGCAATTTAAGTTGGAAAGATGTTGAAATCCGTATGTTTAGTGCCCTCGTGAAAAACACCAGTTAGTAAAGCACTGTTTATTTTAGAAGAAATAATGCAGCCTAAAATAGGCCATAATTTATTTGAACTTCTATACAGAGCCAACCCATCCACATTCATCTGCAAGTGTATGGAATCAAAAGTGAGAGTGGATAGCCATTTTTCAACATAGCAGATCGGTTCATTATACAATGTGCTAGTAAAGCCCATTACTAATCAACTTCGGCTGTATGTTTTCAACACACTTCGGATACTACTGTGCAGGTGCGACAAGTCCTTGCATATTGAGTTCAGGATGACACCAGGTTCCTTAACTTCTGCCTCCATCCTTCATAGTTTCAAAAACCAGCACATCCATCTCCCTAATGGTCTGATATTCTTGTGGAAAGAACCTTAAGTCCAGAGAGTCTAGAATTGATAAGTGTTGAATTACGTATTTGTTATCTACAGTCAATGTTAAAAGTCTTTGAAAAAGTTTGGTTACTGGATGGTACTATGGTTCAACAGCTACCAGCACTTGTTATTTCCATCATACATGCAGATGAGGTAATTTTACTCGACCCAAAAGACAGTTATCTGTTAAACGTGTCCCACCGCTATGTTGATCTATAAATGCTTGCAACACGATAAATGATTTACTCTCTGAATAGTTTGAATTCATCTCAATAAAATACTGATTTGATCGATTCAATGTTGTCCTGTGTGCTTTCACCATTATGCAACTACTATATGTTCATTTTTCAGTGTTATTTCTTTTTTAACACATCTCTGGGTAATTCTAGGTTCATTCATAGGTATTTGTGTTCTGGTTTCCTGTAATGTTTAAAGTTATCTGAATTATTATACAAACTAGGAATCCCTGAAATAATGCAATTTAAACCATGCAGAACTAGCTGAACAGAAACGAACGTATTATATTTAGAATTCAAAATCAGGCAGATATCAAGTTCATACAAACACAACATTTTCAATTTTCTTCAGCCATCGAGTATAACTTAATAAATTGTCATGTTTAAGAGTATGAACTAGTAATCCCAGCAATAACGAAATTTAATCAAGAAGTATTAGATGAGCACGAACGAATGTACTGTGTTCGGAATTCAAAATAAAAACAGTCATCAATACAAAGAAATCATTGGTTCACATGAACACCACATAAATATAACACTTTGCTTCTATAAAGGTCAACTTCAAAATTTAGTATTATACCACCTACGTTTCTTTATGATAAGAGTTGTGATAGTAGTAAACAAAATACTAATTTGATTAAAAAACCCTGAATAAACTGTTTATTTTTACTTCACCAGCCATCTTAGAGCTAATACCTATTCATTGACAGTTTTTTTCCTCATTATGAGTCGGGTCTCTTAACTCTCATTATATGACTACAGCCTTGTCAGTTGAAAGATTCAAGGGTAGGCTTGACAATCATTAATCAGTGGTTCATATCAGCATACTGAATTACTCATCCGAAAACAGGCCTGCAGTTTACAAGCATTCTTGCACCATATCTCGTTTCTCGTCTATTACAGCTATTAATTATTATTATTATAACTAACTCCTCTCATGCCACCTTACCTCATATCATCGCTCATCGTTTTTACATATTCATATTTGGTTCTCCATTTGTTCACTAGTTTAATCAATTGATAAATTTGTTTATTTATAAACATAGGACTTTCTTTTCATTCCAAATTTTTTTGTTCCATTCCTTAACAATGTCATACGGCAAAAAACCTGTTAACTGTCCCGGAAGACGACAGCCGGTGGTTCTAGTAACAAGACTTCCATAAAACAAAGGAGCTGATACTCGAATTATACTGACCTTGTAGTGACACTTTTACGACGAGAACGCGATTGGTATAATGGAAACAGTTATTGTTATAACCAATTGTATCAGTGATTATTTTACTGTACTTGTTTGTATAAGTGTGAGAAATAGAAACATTCTTCCGTTGCCTGTGACCTTGCGTGAACTCGCATACGCTTAGTAGTTCTGCTCGTTAACTTTGGCACGATGTCGGTATTCTTTTGATACCACGAGATCACCAACAAATATATACAATTGCGACCGTCAACAGTCTTCTGATTTCTTGGCCTACGGAGGAATCCAACCTAATATCTGGCACGTAATCTTCCTGTAGTGGTGATCATGGTCAATCGCGACTCGACGCCTACTACAACCTCCAAATAATCGTCGAATTTACTAGGATAAGGGCACCTGAGTGAACAGTCCAGGCACATCAAAAGATACAGAATGCATTGAACCATAACATCATGGTGCACAAAATATATTATTGACAGAACATCTATTGTGATTTGTACAATTTGCCTCGCAAAATTTTAAATCTACTAAAGAGAATATATCCACGAAGATGACTAGGAAAATAAACAATACTAGAGTGTCCTTAAATCAGGAAGTCTACACGCCGACAGTGAACGTCAGTTTTTAACAAGCTTTTACATACTTTATATTTACGATGGACAATTTAAGCAATAAATGGAAATACGCTCAAATAAAACTCACGTATTCACATAGAAAATGTACAATGTTTCTAAATATAATAAATATTAGGTAATATGTTTTTAAACAAGGCCATGAAATATTTGGTCTCATTAGGATTACGCATCTACTTATTATGATTGTTTAAACAAACAGACTATAAATAGTCATGGCAAAAACAATCACAGCAAAATAAGATTAGCACTATGCAAAAAAAAGAGGAACTCAGGCATTATTTATCATCTCATTTCAATTTGTTGTCTTCAGAACGACTCAGATGACACAGTAGGTGTGTTTTTCAAGTCAGGAACGAAATGTATCTCAGTCGGGCTCGTATCTTAAGTCGCAAAAGTCCTAAATATATGCTATGGGGTAAAACCCCCTGTGTCTATTGTCGACCTTATGAATTACGACATTGTTGACACTCGTAACTCCGTAAATATTTATCGACTAACCACGTCAATACGATGTGAAAATAAAAGGTCAACTACGTGTAGAAATAATGGTTATTATATTTAGGATGCTCATGTAAGCAGGCAAACTGAATTACTGAATGTGAAAATTGAACAATTGCAGACAGAAGTAACTAATAAACTACCCAAATGGATAATGAGTGATCCAACTTTTATGCAAAGATAACAATAGATAAATCATGTATAACTGAGAAGCTTACAGACGACATACATGAATGAAAAATCCTTAAGACTAAAATCAGAGTGAACACATGTATGAAAACACACAAGGAGCAACATAGTCAGATGGAGACGGATGTAGAACATCAACGTTGATGCTCTATGTCGAAATGATTGGGGGCCTACCATAGTTAGACGAGAATGGTGACGAACCAACTAACGCTGAAGTTACACCTCGCGACCGGCCCTTACGTGGTTTGAACCATCGACGCATCAAAGGATCATGGACGCTATGGAGACTGTACAACACAAAGGACGTTATTACAAGAATGTATTAGTTAAGGTACAACCACGGAAGTACAGAAGTGAAAGAACAACCACTGCCGCGTGGGCCAGTCCATGGCATACACTTGATTGATGCGCGTTGACTATCCTTGACCTTGACAGGGATCAATGATCTGTTCGATATTCAGTGACATTTCACCAACCCTACACGATTAAGGATCACTGTAAGTCATTGTTATTTTTCAAAGTTGAAATCATGAGTCAATTGAAGCTAGACCACCATCGAAAACCTGGAAGCATTGGACGGCCGTTTCGTCCTATTACGGGACTCCTCAGCAGTGCGCACCCACGAACCCGCTCTCGCGAGATTCATTGGTATTATTATTACACTTCATAACGAGTATAAGTAGCCTCCATAAACTTGATAGAATCGTCAGAGATTGAGCAAAAGCCACCCTTAATAATGACAAAAGAAAACTTTTTGATAATCCTGTAATTCTCCAATCAGATATTATATGAACACCATTGAATATTGAACTGTAGATTTAAGCGCTTGGTAAGATGTGGCGGTTTGTTGTATTTCTTGGTTCTATGCGTATACATTAAAAGTTTACTCCGAAGGAACATATAGTTCTTGTGTATTTGTTAATTTAAGTACAAATTTTGTAAAACCACAAGTAACAGTCAAACTTCTATTTATTCAGACTGTATCAGTCGTTGCACAAATAAGATGGACCGAAAAAGCAAGCACTGATAATACCAACGTTTATGCCCTCTGACTAAAACAATGGGGCGGTCAACACTATTCTAGGCTTAACAAAGGATCACTCAACAACGGCCGTTCTCCATTATCAGCTGTCTAAGTCACCCTGGCTTGTCATCAAATTTTTATTGTCACATCTATTTTAGTATGTTGACCTGAGAGCTGAGTGTTAAAGCAGAAGCATGAGGCATGTCAGGAAATGCGACACTGTTTCGTTAAGCAGATACTACGTGTGTACAAATCTCTAATTGTGATAAATGATGAGACTAATTTATGCTCGACATTTGAGTGGCGCTAATCTGACCTTTAGAATGTTCACTTACTAGAGCTAAGTGGTGGTCATAAAACTGTTAGGAATTAAGACTAGTTCATCTATAACTAATAGTCTCTCCCTTATGCCTGTTACCTCTCATGCGGCATAGACCACGGGCCTGGATCCTCGGACCAACTCTGTCATAGGATCGCTTTTTCAATTGGTTGCGAATGCCATACGTTATTTTGATATTTTCCGGTTCTCGGCACGGCGTGTTCTTTGGTCTCTCTGTTTTCCGTTTACTTACAGAATTTCAAGGTAGCGCTTGCCTTGCGGTGCAGTTCGGTGGTTTACGCAATGTATATCCTCACCTTCACCTTCTTTTCCTAAATTCCTCTTCAGTTTTAAGTCAGTTTGTTCTATTCCACATAGAAAATCGGTTATTTATACATGTGCCTTTTTGATGAGGGTTGTAGTTCTCTACGTTTAAGCTCCATATAGTAGAACTGTCTTTTATTAAAGGTTCTGACTGTTGGCTGGCAGTTTTAAGTCCCATGTATTTTTCAATTGTAGGAATGCTACCTTAGCTTTGCCGATTCTTTCCTTTACAACCACATCAGCTCCTCCTTGTTTATTTATGATGCTGCTGAAGTACGTACAAGTTCCCACCTTTCCCAGGGTTTCTCCATCAAGTGTAATTGGGCTTTTTCCTCTGTCAATGCTAGGTTTTCCATATATTTCCTCTTTTCAGCTCTAATTCCTCTTTTCACTTGTTTGTTTGCTTCTGTGTATTTAGTTAATGCCTTGGCTTTCTCTGTTGTTAGTTGCTGTTTTCTCGTTCTTCTTTTCTTGGATTCATGCCCAGGGCGTCTGGTAAAGAATTATTTTGTAATAATGGTGTTTCTTGCGACCCAGAGACGCCTGGCACGGTGAAATTAGGGCGTTTTTGATCCCTTTCCAGCTCTTCTTCATAACATTTTCCTTTTTGATTAGATCTTGTTAGTCTTGAGACCTGTTGTTAAGACCTATCTTAAACTCGCTGAGTTCGTCAGTATCTCGAAGATAAGCTGTATTAAACCTCTATAATGCTATTTCTCCCACTGTCCATTGCTTCCTTAGCTTCAGTTTCATCTTGGCAACTACAAGGTGGTGACGTAAAGCTATTTCAGTTTTCTCTGTTCTTGCATCTTCCGTGGTTCTTTTGAAGTTTTTGTTAATGCAATTACGATCGATTCGGCTCTCTGTTATTTGATCCGATGAGACTCATGTAGCTTTATGTATGCGTTTGCGGAGGAATATAGTGCCACCAGTAGCCATTTAATTGAAGGCACATGAATCTATAAATCTCTCCTCATTTTCGTTTCCTCCTAGCCTATATCGTCCTATGATATCTTCATTTCTGATGCTGTCCATTCCGACTGGCGTTTAGGTCTCTTTTATCAATATGATCATCTCTTTCCCTTGGCACCTCACTACGTTTGTCCTAAAATGCCCTGAGACGGCCGACGACGGGGAGAGTTAGCTCTGCCTCTCGAAATACTCTCACATGGCTACGTGCATACAACCACTGCCACGGAAGTCCTACTCACCACCTTCTCGAGGCGGGGGTGTTGTTTACGAAAGTGAGAGAACGAAAAGCGAGTGTCCGGCACTTTAACCGTGTTGGTGGACACAGAGAGTCCACCTAGGGGAGTTGGAAAACCATTGTTCCAAACCAATGGTGCACATGCGCTCCAGTATCCTGAGGGAACAAATAGTGTGTGAACCAATTGTTGGTCACCAACTACCATGGGACTGCATCTCCTTACGACGCTCCACTGCCTTGTGAATCAGACCTTTAGGTCGAAGGCTCGAGGTGTGGCCCCCTGAGAAAACCACCTGCTTCGGTCTGTGCACCCGGACAGTATCACAGCCCTCACACAAATCAAATGAAATTTGTTTGGCGCATATCTATTTGTTGCCCCTTTGTACCAATGTTTGTGCTTAAATAAATAAAGTAAATAACGTTTGACTGCAGCCTCTCATAGAATTGTTCCTCATCATTCTCATTGATGTCGTTGGTGGATGCATAGTACTGAATAACATTCATTGAAATCAATTTTGTTTTGAAGGATGCTTTGATGATCCTGGATCCATGAGATTCCCACCCGAAAAGCGCATTTCGTGCTTATTTGGACAGCATCATTCCAACTCCCTGTCTTTTCTTCTTCATGACTTAGAGTACGATAACACCTCTGCCGAAGATGATCTTTTCTTTACAGCTTGATTCCAATGGGCTTCACTTAGTTCAAGCACCGCCAAGTTATATCTCCTCATTTCCACAGCTATTTGACTGGTCCTCTCGGCATCCAACATTGTGCTGATATTCCATGTACTTATGTGCACTTTTTTCTCTGGTTGTTAGAAGGGACGTTGGTATTGTGATTTCCGAAGTATCTCGGCTTTCACCATTAATCGTCACAATTCTTCTAAGTGACGTTCATTCAACTCCTAGGCTAGAGTTTAAGTAGTTCAAATGATTTCTCTGGTTAGCGTTTTTTTAGAAATTTTTTCTATAGAATGGTTTCTGTGATTCATGCTCAACTCCTTTTCCTGGGTTTGGGACCGGTAGTGACTGTAGAGCGGCTACAGAGTGAGTTAAAATAATAGCAGTTAATGAAAGTAAATTCAGCACTGCTACTAGTTTTGGTACACCTTTCAAAATAAACGAAAATCCAAGGATTGCGATACACATAGAGGAATATATGTGGAAATAAGATAAGAATATTTTTCGAATAAGAAAGAAACAACGGATAAGTAGCTCGTTGTGATAAAGAAACCATGGGCTATAGTGTTCGGATCAAACCTAAGCGGCAAAGTATTAGTAATTGGCTTGCCGTGACGGGTAAGAAAGCAGGCAAATAAAAATACCAGGTTTTGTCCTCAAAAATATTCAAAATTTTAGTGTTTATATGCCAATTAACTTGAGACTCAACTTCTTAACTAGACATGTCAATTACTGCTTTGTTCATATTATTCATTTTTTGTGTTAATTTCTCAGGTAATCTGTAGGATTTTTTTAAGTTATTCTTGGTGGGCTTATAGGTGAAAGTTATCTAAATACTCTGAAAGTATTCATATTTTATTCAATCATGTGCGACTGTTTTTTATTCGCAGGTATTAATGCTTTCTGTTGTTTCTAAAACTCTATGGAAAGTACTGTCAGCTGGAAACGCGTATTCGTCAAAATATTTCATATCTACTTCTATCGGTTTACATAAAAAACCTGAATTGTCAAATCATAATGGAGCTACAATAATATCTAAAGTTACTGGTCAAAAAGAAGATCTTTGGCAGTTGTATAACGAGGTGGTTTATCCGCCTGTACCTAAAGTTTCAAGCTCAGTTCTCTGGGATACTAACATACGACCAGGTGAAGTTACCCATCGTCGAGATGATATTTTATACAGTAGCAAAAGACTGTGGATGCTAGTCCACTTGGTATGTTAACAGACTTGTAAATTATATTTCTATGCATCTAATCATTTGAATTTATTCTTTTCTAGACATTATATATGGGTGAATGATATTAAAAATATCTCGACATATCATTGTAAACATTTATTCTGCTTATATCCTTTCGAAAAACGATCAAATATGCTTTTAATTTTTTGTGATGGTTATCTGTGTTAAATGAAAACTGTAAAAATTGGAATCTTTAATTCACCAAAGTATCGATTCTCAACTGTTCATCAATTTTAAATAGTTGGATTGTTTCTATTAATTGGACATTTATCGAGTCACTTTCTTAAGAGTGAAATTTTATTGTTTTATAGCAGGCATTGTAGAGTACTATCAAGCAAGTTAACGTGTAATACAAATGACATTACACCATCTAAATTATATACATGGTTTCAGTCGTTTGTGATAGCCATTCACAAGATGGATCTGAAAAATCATACATGATTAAAATGACTAGTCCATTCCATAAGTTGTTTAAAACTTATCTAAAGCAGTGAAAATTTCGATGTCTCTTGAAACATATAGCTGAATAGATTGAATGTAGTTCGTTTCTCAATATGTTAATAAAAACTAGTTTCGAATTGAACTCACCACTGGATAGTTGAAAATATACCCTTAAATCAAAATCTTGGTAAGTAACAACCAACTTTGGATAGAAGGGATAAAATCAACTAAGAATATTCCATCCAATAAACTTGATTAATATGTATGTAATGATCTACATTCCAATTAATCAGCATTATCAAACTGTTTGTTTTATTTTAAATTGTTAATCCAGATTCGTGGGCGATCTGTAGATGATGCTTTCGCACAATTAGGATTTCGTACTGAAAAGGGAGCTAGAATCCTTGAAGAGGTAAGAGGGTTTCATAAATCAATGCTATTTACGTAAGTTAAACTCTAAATTCTCCCATATCAATAAACTTTGTTGTTAAAGTTAAACTTTCTTGTAGTTCATGTACGATGTCGGACTAGTCTTACGTCGACTGTTTAGTTAATATCAATTACGAAGATGTATCCACAAGTTAGACCATGTCATCTATCTCCATAAATGATAATACATCGTTTTTATAGATCAAAAGTGCGAAATTCTAAATTTCAATTAAAATATGATGTTTGTTAAAGAATGAATAACTGCTATAACAAGCCTTGTTCATGTTATCTTTGCTGAATAGTTTGACTGACGTGTGCTTGGAACTCAAATCCCGGATCCGACGACGATTAATGAGGAAATAAAGACCGGTTATATGTATTAGATTGACTCTGTACACAAATCAAAATGGTACATGAGTACACTCATTTATATATTAATTTTGCTCACACTTAGTGCTTAGTTGGCAATTATTACACATAAAGGAAATACAAAATTACTACGAAAACCTAAGCTATGAATTTCAGTAGACAATTCTATGTTACACGAAACAATGTGAATTGAGGTAAATCTAACTGTGAGCACCAGTATTCATGAAATTTTAGGTTAAATCAAATATAAAACTACCATCTAGACCATATGACTGCAGCAATCCAATATAGTTGATCACATTTATTTTTCGTATTTACTTGTAGGAAAATATATACCAACAAAAGGTATACTTTTATTATTCATAATCACAAAACGTATTACGCTGTGATGTATACGGATGGATTTTCTCCAGAAATAGGTTCTCATTTTATACTAAATGTATACTCACCAGTAACTGTCTTCAATACAGGTTTCCTAGTTTGAAGTCGTGATATACAGAGTCGACCATGCCAGGATTTAGACGACAACCCACCGTTGGCATTGTGTAGGAATCACTATAAATCAAAAATTGAAGTTGCAAATGTAGACTTTTGAATTCTAGCTCACTAGTCTACGTCTATTGTGCTTAACCCTTCATGAAAGTCCACTGAAGAGAATTCTTAAGCAAGAATAAAACGAAGTTCTCTAATGGTCCTTGTCTTTTAATTGTTTTCTAAATGACGTCAATCGGTCATCTACAACGTAATGTAGTGAACAAACACTCAAGTGGGGAAGACCAGTTTATTGTTTAATGCACAATCACAATGGTTTAGTAAAATATGTAAATCATACGTCGAATTCATCATTTGCACATCTTTGGACTGTTTCTTACAAGCTTCATTGTTCCTTTATTTCTGTTGTTATCTTGATCGCTTTCAGTTTCGTTCCCTCCTCTCTACATTTCAATCTTCTCAACTGTCTGCTCGCAGACATGTACTTCCGACTGGTGTTATATAGTACTTATATCTGCAAGCATAAATAGCACACCACAGTAGGACCAGGCACATATATGTATCGGTCTACGTTGCCGTACCTCATTGACACAACCAAATGAATACTAAATTCATAGAAGCAGTTACTTCAGTAGTAGTAATATATAAAAAAGAAGATTGCATATAAGGATATAATACTGGTAGAAAGAATTGTTTCGTTGAAAGAAAAGTATAAAGCAATCTCACACTTTAATGGGAGACAAAGAGTGTATGCACCTACGCCATTATGATCGATCCTGAGCCATATCACTCACGGTCTCTAACTACTGGTTACAATAGTTGCGCGGATCCCAAGTAATCTGCATCTACCAACATGGCTCAGACCAGGAGTTAGTAACTTTGTAGACTGATGCCACATTTTGGTTTGGTCATCCCCAACTTTCTTCCATCCGTTGGAGACGGATGAAAGAAAAATGACTCCAGTTTCGTTATGAAAGTTATCTTTCAAATTTAAATTAATATGTGCGACATCACGTCTTTTAGACCCTAGTCCAGCTGATAGTGTTCAGCTAGGACTAATTACCTTCTGTTTGTACATATCTGAACAGGTTGTTCAGTAGTCACTTCATACTCAGCATTCCTCGATTCATATTTTTCGCATATATTACATGATCTCTTATAAAATAGAAATGTTTTGCTTCTCGTCCTCATCTTGTATACTTATTTAATCTACATGCAACTCAGTGTATCCATAATATAAAAGCGATTCTCAAAATTCACAACCTCTGATAAATTTATTTCACTGAATAAAAGTAACATAGTGTTTATTTTATTTGCATTAGTTGTTTGAATCTTCCTATTGTTGTTTAGGACTGGAATTGATCAGTCTCTTTTGGCATATGTGTATTCTGTGCGGACTCCATCGACATTGCATTATGAGCATAAATAAATGGTTGCTAGGAGTGAAATCCAGTACACGCGTTCCGTTTTTATCTAGGACTAGTCAGTTAGGTGTGCCTGTGTTCCAGAATTGATGTCCGCTCCTTGAGAGAATATCGAGACAATCCGCCTAGGATGCACATATGCCAAAAACAAACTGATTAATTACAGTCTTCAAAGTCAATGTGAAAATCCAAACGACCAATACAAATGAATAAAACCTTCCCTCACTTCACAAGCCAGTGGCTATTTGAACTCAGTAACCAAATAAATAACGTGATAGCCTTTGAATAGAACAGTGCTGGGTTTGAGTCTTGGAATGAACATTATCTGGGATTTAGATACGTCTGGCTAACAAGTCCCAAATATGACGAAACGTGGGTCCTTGATCCCACTGCTAGTTACCATCTATCTGTTTTTATGATGTTTAGAATTGTAATAATGTATTTTCTTCAAAATAAACTATTCTTTTTGATCACTAAGTTTAAATCATAAATGTGCAAATCTGATGATCATTAATTCGAAACTGCATTCTTCATGTCATCTGTTTTTTTAGGTGCTAGAAGAAGCTATTGAGCTAGCAGTTAAGGAGCACGATTTTGAATTCTGTACAAAAATTTGGATAGGTAAATTGCTTATATGGAATATTGTTTTTATTTCCGTTGTTTTCATGATCATCCTCTGTGATGAATTATACCTACAACTATAGTAAAACATACTTTCTAAGATGTTACTCATTAATTATTTACATGTCCATGTTTATTGGGGCTTTGAGGCATATTTTGTGTTTGCACTTGTATACGACTCAATAATATTATCGGGTTGCTCCATTAAAAGTAGGTGAAGTGAAATTTGAACTTATGTTACTTAGTATTTATTTGAACTACATGTAATTGAACACAGTTACTGAATTTAATTTTTTACACATTATATTTTATAGAAATACTGTTGGATTTCTTTATCATTAATGTTTTTATTGTCCATCAATTAACTTTTGCGAACGACAACTCCATAATGACTTCTGAACTGTGCTTAGTTTTATTTGACATAAGTATTTATTAAGATTCTAGAAACATTCAGCATTAACCTCATTAATTATTCTAGTATGGTTGAAATGTAAGGAAGGTGTTAAGTAGGTCAATTCCTCTATTATCATAAAGATTTATGTTTTATACATAACAGAATTGTCACTTAATGACTTAAAGTTGAATCTTTATGGACGCCGAACGGAAAGATTTGTTATTTTGTTATTCTATAACATATAATTTCAAGATACGACTGATTATGCTTTTAGTAAATAACTGATTTACCAGTGAAAGTACCTATTTGTTTAATAAAAGTTATTATACGTACTGAGAAGAATACGAGCTCAGGGTTGAAACCAATATGAGTGCTGATCTAATGCAATTACCTAGTGCCAAACAATCAGTGTGTCAACACTTAAACGATATCAGTCAGTCAGTCACAACGTAGAACTTCGTACGTACGTACATCAGTTCGAGCTGCCATACCATATTAGCACAGAGATGCAGTTGTCGATTCAAATCCCATAGTGGTAGAAGTAGTAAGAGTATAAGCATTATGTGAAAGATTAGGGTTTGAAGATGTTATTGAAGGTTTATAATCCAGGGAAATAAATTTAAAAAGAGAAAATAGAAAGGAACATAAAGAATTAAGATTAGAATTTGGGAGAACACAAAGAGTGGATGCACCTTCGCCATTGCAAACGATTTTGAGCCATGTCATTCAAGGTCTCTAACCAGCGATTGCTATCATCTCGCGAATCCCAACCAGGTAGTCTACACCTACCAACATGGCTCAGTCCACTTGTCAGCGACTTCATGGATTTATGCCACGTTTTGGTCTAGCCGCCCCTAGCTTTCTTCCAACCTACTCCTACACCATAAAGCATTGCACGTTGGGGCAGTCGGTGGTTGGGCATACGTAACACGTGTCCCAACCATCTCAACTGATGAAGTTTCACTACTTCATCAATTGATTTGCCATCATTACCTAGTACCCGTTTCCTAACAACTGCATTACTTACTCAGTGGTCCCAGGATATACGAGCAATGCTTCGAAGACACCTATGATCGAACACTAGTAGCCTACGAATATCCTCTACTCTTATTGGCCATGTTTCACTGCCATAAAGTAGGACGGAACGAACTGCTGCACAGTAAACCCCTCCTTTGGTTGTTAGACGAATATCTCGCCTACGCCATAAATAACGCAAGTTGGAGAAGGCTAGACGAGCCTTCTGTATCCGTGCTGAGATTTCCTCACTCACCAGAACCCCAAGGGCTGATGAGACTCCCAAGATAAGTGAAGTGGTCTACACGCTCAACTACTTCACTCCCTATCATTAGTT
>NW_017386058.1:510659-541178 GCF_000237925.1 Schistosoma mansoni
ATGCTCAAAACACGTTAAATCGTGGATGACTTCTATTAACCCTGCAATGTTTTCTCTCGAATTTGAAACTTCTGTTATGAGACCAAGGCACCCATCGTCAGAATAGTCGTCTATGGAAAACAGAGTCAAATGCCGTCTTAAGGTTAAGAAATACTACTATTGTGGGACGTCTGAATGTATGTCTATGTTCTAGGACCTGACGTAGTGTGAATATCTGGTCTATGCAACCACGTCCAGGTCGACGTGGTTGACGGCATTTGACTCCGTTGATCGTGAGGTTCTATGGCACTGTTTGTCACTGAAAGGAGTACCAAAGAAGTACATTAACCTCATAAAGGCTCTCTACTCGAACACAACTGATCGAGTTAGAGCCTATGGCGAACTGTCATCAGAACTGATTACCTCAAGTGGCGTTCGTCAGGGCTGTCCACTCTCCCCATGCTTGTTTAACTTTGTCATTGACATACTTTTAGAGATATCACTTTCATCAGCTAAACCTCCAGGAGTTGAACTTTTACCGGGAGGCTCACTTGTTGACTTAGAATACGCCGACGACATAGTTTTACTCGGTGAAGACGCTGACAACATGCAGAGTCTTTTGACCACTATAAGCAACTATGCAGGCATGTTCGGGATGCGTTTCTCTCCCTCGAAGTGCAAAATGTTACTTCAGGATTGGGTTGCAGCGACACCTGAACTAATGATAGGGAGTGAAGTAGTTGAGCGTGTAGACCACTTCACTTATCTTGGGAGTCTCATCAGCCCTTGGGGTCTGGTGAGTGAGGAAATCTCAGCACGGATACAGAAGGCTCGTCTAGCTTTCGCCAACTTGCGTCATTTATGGCGTAGGCGAGATATTCGTCTAACAACCAAAGGAGGGGTTTACTGTGCAGCAGTTCGTTCCGTCCTACTTTATGGCAGTGAAACATGGCCAATAAGAGTAGAGGATATTCGTAGGCTACTAGTGTTCGATCATAGGTGTCTTCGAAGCATTGCTCGTATATCCTGGGACCACTGAGTAAGTAATGCAGTTGTTAGGAAACGGGTACTAGGTAATGATGGCAAATCAATTGATGAAGTAGTGAAACTTCATCAGTTGAGATGGTTGGGACACGTGTTACGTATGCCCAACCACCGACTGCCCCAACGTGCAATGCTTTATGGTGTAGGAGTAGGTTGGAAGAAAGCTAGGGGCGGCTAGACCAAAACGTGGCATAAATCCATGAAGTCGCTGACAAGTGGACTGAGCCATGTTGGTAGGTGTAGACTACCTGGTTGGGATTCGCGAGATGATAGCAATCGCTGGTTAGAGACCTTGAATGACATGGCTCAAAATCGTTTGCAATGGCGAAGGTGCATCCACTCTTTGTGTTCTACCAAATTCTAATCTTCTGAATTCCTCATGTCTTTATCTTTTTGTCTTTCCAAATTTATTTCACTGTACTATACTCCTTCAACAACATCTTCAAACCCTAATCTTTTGGATTTCTGATTATACTCTTACTACTTCTACCACTATGGGATTTGAATCGACAACTGCATCTCTGTGCTAATGTGGTATGGCAACTCGAACTGATGTACGTACGTACGAAGTTCTACGTTGTGACTGACTGACTGATTTCTATGTTCTAGGACCTGACGTAGTGTGAATATCTGGTCTATGCAACCACGTCCAGGTCGAAAACCAGCCTGGTTTTCTCTAGTCTGCTCTTCACGAGCTTTGGTTAGGCGTCCAAGTATTATTGAAGCTAATATTTTAGACACTATATTAGTCAAACTGACGATGTATGGGGCTTCGTCGTACCAAATTGCTAGGAGGACCTCTATTTATCCACCTTTTGTTTGCAGATGTTAGTTTCTTTCTTGTAACGATAACCGCAGTAATATTTTTTCCTAGGTAGTGTTTCCACACCTTTGCTATCTCCTAACTGATTGCTGCCACTTTTAGTTGATTTCTTGTATCCGTCCCAAGGTCATGTTTTACCACTATATATATCCAGATTTGTTCTACGTCGAATTTGAGTTCTTTTTGGAATATAAAACAATCCCGAAAGTTTCATCTCCATCTTTTGTTCCTATGTGGATTGTCAATAGCCGTACTATTGATTTCGCATTTGTTTTCGTTCGTAATTCGAAACTACCATAGGCGCAACAAAACTAAATCTTCAATCCGCATATATAAATGTCAAACTCAACAAATTTAATACTATCTAATTGACCTTAAATAAAAAATAATGGCAGGCGACAATAGAGATAATTGATCTCAAGCAACCAATAGGAGAAAAAGATGAGGACCGTAGTTTTCTAACCACAATTTAATTAGGAGTGTTTAGGTAAACTAGTAATTATTATGAATATGAATATTACCATTATAAAATAATTCTTGAAGTAGTTCTAACAAATTTATTATGTATCATTAATCGTTACTTCGATATAACCACTTTATCTATGTGCTGCTACTATTAGCGAGGGTTGATTCTTATTCATGCCCTCGAAAAAGACATCCTTGAGGTAATTACTTTTTACAGTTAAAAGAAACATTTCTTTTGCCAAAAGATAATTGTCTTTCATGTAAATATCTTTGTCTGCATAATTTATCTTATATATCCTTGTTGATAATAATAATAAATTTGTCCCACAGATTGCAACATATGTTCTGTTTTATTTTCTAACTATTTTTACCTTAAGAGTCAGCACATGTTTCACGAGGTCGAATGGTTCCTCGTTTATACAAAGGCTTACGATCTGTTGTACATATGATTAACTTTCACTACACAAATTTATATATACGTCTCCGAGAAGGTGATCCTCCGAAAATTTATCATCCAAATGAAATCAAAGGTGTTTGGACTCCGGCTGCAACATGTCCACCAGAAGGCAGACCTTGGGGCTCAACACGAGAAATGGTACATCGTGAATTGGAAAGATTGCGTGGAAGACGGTTAAAAGGAGATTTATAAGTGAATATATAGACAGTTTTTGTAAAAATACGATAAACTAGTCGAAATTTTTATCTGTACAAAAGCACCTCTTACCATACAAAAGTATCAAATCTTTTCGTCTTCTGATGACATGCATTTTTCTTTGTCAAGTAAAGCAATTTCTTAATGAGTCATTTCTATATTATTAGAATACTCAATATTCTTAAGTACTTAGTGATTTAGATTGTTAATAAACAACCAATAAATAAGATGACAGTGATGAAAACACTTAATTGCAAGCTTTAATCTTCATTGCTTACATTGTTACTACGGCAATGAGTATCACTACTAATCTTGAAATATATATATATATATATATATCGAAATGCTCTCGCATGGCTACGTGCATACAACCACTGCCATGGAAGTCCTACTCACTGCCTACTCGAGGCGGGGGTGTTGTTTACGAAAGTGAGAGAACGAAAAGCGAGTGTCCGGCACTTTAACCGTGTTGGTGGACACAGAGAGTCCACCTAGGGCAGTTGAAAAACCCTGATTCCAAACCAATGGTGCACATGGGCTCCAGTATCCTGAGGGAACAAATAGTGTGTGAACCAATTGTTGGTCACCAACTACCATGGGACTGCATCTCCTTACGACGCTCCACTGCCTTGTGGATCAAACCTTTAGGTCGAAGGCTCGAGGTGTGGCCCCCTGAGAAAACCACCTGCTTCGGTCTGTGCACCCGGACAGTATCACAGCCCTCACACAAATCAAATGAAATTTGTTTGGCGCATATCTATTTGTTGCCTCCTTGTACCAATGTTTATGTTTTTAAATAAATAAATAAAAATATCCACCATGTTATCATTTCGTTCGGATATACAGTTTTTATTTAGTAAAGAAAAAGATACTGTTTGTACGATCCAGTTTATTATATTGTAAAGACATGTTACTGACTGTTTTTTCTGAGGTATATTACATCCGAAGCAGTAGTATTATAATCCGACTATAGCGGCTACCTTGATGTGGTGGCTGGGCTTGCCTATCGTGATGACCCAACTGGGCTATATTGGCTGGAACACATGTTTCTGTAAGTTCTACCATGCCAAGCAGGTTGAATTGAGAACGGTAAGACTAAAAGCAGTAACTCAAGGTCGAAGTCGTACTGCTGACTGTAGAGGGGTGTGACAGCAGTAAGGTGTTTCCCTCGGACAACCAACATCTGAAGCGATGCTGCCTTCTCACAAGGAGGGGAGAGGTTAGAAAGGGTCGACCCTAAAAATGTCACGCCTTACCTTACCTCACGGGTTTTCGTCTCTGAAGGTAAGGCCCTTTGAAGAACGGAGCTAACACGTCAAAAATCCCCCACAGAAAGGCCGTGTGCGACCGGCCTCATGCAGTTGTCCCTTGGGCTCAGCGGTCAAGCTCACAGGTCGTTAAGACCAATATTGATCCAACTTCATTTTCAGGTCCCTCAAGAAATACCCTTTCACTGTGTGGGCAGCCAGGAAGTGATATCAACCTTCATACCCTTGACAGCACACGAGACCAAGTTGGTCACATTCAAATCCTTCCTACACCTCTTAATAACTCCCCTATCTCCACAACTAACCCTTCTCACGTCCTTTCATCACCTCGCACCGCTAGGGCAAACGATTCGAGTGCAGGGAACGTTATTCCTAGTCTCCTGAAACAATGCTCTAAACTACATGTAGGAACCTTTAATGTCCGAACATTATGCCAAATAGGACAACAGGCCTCCTTAGCTAGGACTTTGGAATCTTGTGACGTCGATATGTGTTGCGTCTCTGAAAGGTGTATACAAGATCCGAGTAGAGTCATTCATTTGACCTCACCAATTCAATATAAAGAACTAACTCGATTCAAACTTCGTGCATCTCGAAGCCCTGATGCTGCTTCCCATAGCCTCGCTGGTGTATAGCATTGAGTTCTAAGGTAGAACTAGCTCTTTTAGACTGGATTCCAGTAGGAAGTCGTCGGTGTGTGACGAAATCTCAGCACGGATACAGAAGGCTCGTCTAGCTTTCGCCAACTTGCGTCATTTATGGCGTAGGCGAGATATTCGTCTAACAACCAAAGGAGGGGTTTACTGTGCAGCAGTTCGTTCCGTCCTACTTTATGGCAGTGAAACATGGCCAATAAGAGTAGAGGATATTCGTAGGCTACTAGTGTTCGATCATAGGTGTCTTCGAAGCATTGCTCGTATATCCTGGGACCACTGAGTAAGTAATGCAGTTGTTAGGAAACGGGTACTAGGTAATGATGGCAAATCAATTGATGAAGTAGTGAAACTTCATCAGTTGAGATGGTTGGGACACGTGTTACGTATGCCCAACCACCGACTGCCCCAACGTGCAATGCTTTATGGTGTAGGAGTAGGTTGGAAGAAAGCTAGGGGCGGCTAGACCAAAACGTGGCATAAATCCATGAAGTCGCTGACAAGTGGACTGAGCCATGTTGGTAGGTGTAGACTACCTGGTTGGGATTCGCGAGATGATAGCAATCGCTGGTTAGAGACCTTGAATGACATGGCTCAAAATCGTTTGCAATGGCGAAGGTGCATCCACTCTTTGTGTTCTCCCAAATTCTAATCTTAATTCTTTATGTTCCTTTCTATTTTCTCTTTTTAAATTTATTTCCCTGGATTATAAACCTTCAATAACATCTTCAAACCCTAATCTTTCACATAATGCTTATACTCTTACTACTTCTACCACTATGGGATTTGAATCGACAACTGCATCTCTGTGCTAATATGGTATGGCAGCTCGAACTGATGTACGTACGTACGAAGTTCTACGTTGTGACTGAGTATTATAACTAGCGTATTTTCCAACCTTTCTCATTATGGCATCTGGATTAATTTTTAATCATAAAATAATAACAAACTAGACAATCAGGTATTATTGTGTAGCATGTTAGCAGTAAATTATAGTCAGTCAGTCAGCTATAACTTAGGACCAGGCACATATATGCATCGGTCCAAGTTTCCATACCTCGTTAGCACAAGAAGATCAACACCGGATTCATAGAAGTAATTAATTTAGTAGTGGTAGTATATAAAGAAAGGTTGTATATAAGGATATAGTATAGGAAGGAAGAACGTTATGAAGCAATTTCAATCTCAAGGTTTAAGGGAAGATAAAGAGTGTATTCACCTACGCCATTGTGATCGATTCTGAGCCATGTCACCTAGAGTCTCCAACCATTGTTTACGATAGTCACGCGGACCCCAACCAGGTAGTCTGCATCTGCCAACATGGCTCAGGCTAGAAGTTAGTGACTTCAAGCACTGATGCCATGTTTTGGTTTGGCCGCCCCTTACTCTCTTCCGACCATCCCCAATACTAGTCATCATAGAGCGTCGTGGTAATCGGTGTTCAGGCATACGTAACACGTGGCCCAACCATCTCAGTCGATGAAGATTCATGACCTCATCAACTGATTTACCATGATTCCCTAATACCCTGTGTCTAACCTCACTATTACTTACCCGGTTATCCCAGCAGATGCGAGCAATATTTCTAAGACATCTGTGGTCGAATACTAGTAACCTACGAGTATCTTCTACTCTTAATGGCCATGTTTCACAGCCGTAAAGTAGAACAGAGCGAACTGATGCGCAGTATACTCGTCCCTTAATTGATCGACGGAGATCTCGTTTTCGTCATATGTGACGTAGTTGGCAAATGTCAAACGAGGTTTTGAATCCGTGCTGAGATTTCGTCAGACACCAACCCATTAGGACTGATCAGACTTCCAAGATAAATGAAGTTGTCCACGAGTTCGACTACTTCACTCCCTATCCTTAGTTCAGGTGTTGACGCAGGCCAGTCCTGGAGTAACAATTTACATTTGGATGGGGAGAAACGCATCCCAAACATCCTGGCATTAATACTCAGTTCCAACAGAAGACTCTGCATTTTGTCAGCGTCTTCACCAAACAGGACTATGCCATCTGCGTATTCTAAGTCGATAAGTGAACCTCCTGGTAGGAGATCAATTCCTGAAAATTCAGTCGACGAGAGTGTTATTTCCAGCAACAGGTCTATAATGAAGTTAAACAAAAATGGGGATAGTGGACAACCTTGACGGACACCACTTGAGGTTGTAAAATCATATGACAGTTCGCCATAAGCTCTCACTCGACTGGTAGTGTTCGAGTAAAGAGCCTTCACAAGGTTTATGTACTTCTCAGGTACACCTTTCAATGACAGACACTGCCACAGAACCTCTCGGTCTACAGAGTCAAATGCTGCTTTTAAGTCAAGAAAAACTATCATTGTCGGACGCCGATAAGCGTGTCTGTGCTCTAAAACTTGACGAATGGTGAATATGTGGTCGATACAGCCACGACCAGGTCTGAAGCCAGCCTGATTTTCTCGTGTTTGCAGTTCACGAGTCTTATTTAGACGCCTGATAATTATTGAGGCTAGTATTTCAGATGCTATGTTAGTCAGACTAATCCCTCTATGGTTATCGCAGGATGATTTTGACCCCTTTTTATATATTGGGACAATCAGTGATTGTGACCAGTCAGATGGGATTACGTCCGTCTCCCAGATTTTAGTCAGAATATTAGTCAACCTAATCGCTAAAATTGGATCACCATATTTAAAGACCTCTGGAGCCAATCCATCTGGACCAGCTGCTCATCCTCGTTTCAGATTACTTATAGCCTTTTGAACTTCAAGTAGGGTCGGGGGGCCTACTTCAATGTTCCATTCAGGTTTTCTGGGAATAGTGGGTAGTTGTGCAGTAGCTGAAGGCCAGCTAAACTGCTCCTTAAAGTGTTCCGCCCATCGTTCTAAACCTTTTAGTTGAGAGCAGATAAGGGTTTCGTCTTTTTCCGAGATTGTCTCACTTACACTCGACTTCTTAATTCCGGTTTCTTTTATTAGTCTGAATAGTTGCCTGGTGTTTCCTACAGCCGCTGCCTTTTCCATCTCTTTTGCTTTCGTTGCCCACCACTGCTCACGATCGTTCCTTAGACTTAGTTAACCTAGATCTAATTTGTTTACGCTCTTCGTCATGTCCAGAGCCTGATGGGATGAGTTTACGCGAATCCATCAGTGAAATAGACTTAGAAGAAATCCACTGGTTTTTTGGAGCCCTATGGTTTAAATGACCAATAGATGTTACTGCTGTTTCCACAGCTGTTCGTGTGTCTTTCCAAGCAGCATCTGGGTCAGTCTCGTTTACAGAACTGCCTAGATGTGAACTCAGTTGTTTCTGGAATTCGCATTTGGCTTTCTCGTCCTCCAGTTCAATCCTAATGGGTCTTCTTAGTGTAATTTTCCTGCGTCCATTGAGGCGCAGACAAATGCGCGCTCGTATTAAAGCGTGATCAGAGTCTAAACAAGTATTCCAATACGAGTGACAATCTTCTATTGAGCCTCTCCAACGATGACTGATGACAATATGGTCTATTTGAGTCCATCGTTGGTTTGGTGCAGGTGGTCGCCATGTTAGACGATGTCTCTCCTTATGCTTAAAATTAGTGCTTGCTAAAAATAAACGATTGTCTGAGCATAGTTGCAACAGACGATCACCATTATCAGTTCGTTGAGCCGGAATACTAAAACACCCACCTAAATGTCTTTCTGTTTGAATTAAGCTGCCTACCTGGGCATTAAAGTCACCCGCTACGACTACTATGTCTGAGCGCTTAGCTTTCTGAAGAAGCTCAGAGAGCTTTCTGTAAAAGTCATCTTTCACCTCATCATGGCTGCAGTCAGTGGGAGCGTAGGCAGAAACGACGAAAAGGCGACGACATGTGTCCCTATCCTTCCGAGTTCTTACGGAGCCATTTAGCCGGACAGCACACAGGCGACTGTTAACGGGGATCCATTCTAGTAGTGCCTGTTCTGCCCTTGTACTTAGTGCTATGCCTACACCTGCAAGTCCACGAGAACTAGCCAACGGGTCGCCAGATACACGGAGGGTGTATTTCGTTGGCTGTCCATTTTGGCGAGGTGAGGTCAAGTGAATGACCATACTGGGATCCTGTATGCGTGTTTCGGAGACACAGCATACATCAATGGTACGAGATTCTAGGGTTTTAGCTAAGGAGGCCTGTTGACCGATTTGGCATAGGGTACGTACGTTGAAGGCTCCAATGTGTAGTTTGGAGCGAGGTTTTAGTAGACCTGGGACAGCGTTTCGCGCACTAGAATCGTTGGCCATGGTGACACTTGAGGAGGAAACCGGAAGTGAAAGTTTAGTGTTGAAAGTCAAGGTAGAAGGAATAGTAGGAATTGAAGAAGGGGATTGATTATGAATACAGTGGTCTTGAGTGCTGTTAGAGGTATGAGGGCAGTTATCACTTCCCGGTTGCCCATACCGTGGAAGGGTTCTTCTAGAGATACCTGAAAAGGAAATTGGGTTAGAAGTGGTCTTAATGACCTGAGAGCGTGACCGCAGTGCCCAAGGGACAACTGCTTGAGGTCGGTCACACACGACCTTTTTGTGGGGGATTTTTGACGTGTTAGCTCCGTTCTTCAAAGGACCTTACCGCCGGAGACGGAAATCCGTGGGATAAGGCGAGGTGTGCATTTTTAGGGTCGACCTTTTTCTAACCTCTTCCCTCCTTGTGGGAAGGCAGCATCGCTGTCATGCTGGTTGTCTGAAGGAAACACCTTACTGCTGTCACACCTCTGTACAGTCAGCAGTACGACTTCGGACCTTGGGTTTGCTGCTTTTAGTCTCACCGCTCTTCAAACGACCTGCCTGGCATGGTAGGACCTTGAGGAATGATTTTTCCAGCCAGTATAGCTCGATTGATTCATCACGATAGGCAAGCCCGACCACCACGTCAAGGTAGCAGCAACGGTCGGGAGTAAATTATAGAAACCATATATGTTGTCAATATACTTCGTAAACTGGATATATTCACTTTTAGTGTGTACAAGAGATGAGTGTTGCGATTAATAAATGCTAGATTTGAGTATTGATAAATTAAATATCAGTATCTAGTGATGAATAAGTCTCAAGAGAGATGAGAAGCGCACTTTGTTATCAATTATTGACCATTTTTAGAGTAAAGAGATATATCCATCGAAGCATCCTTGTAAGAAATTTATATGCCAACTGATGTGTTGGAGGAAGTGAGATATGACTAGACAATAAGGAAAGATAGACATCTATCTATAATGAATGAGAGATTACTATTTTTCACTCTTTCCTTGCATCTGCTTGTATTCTGTGTCGATAACTTATTCTGGCCTGCAATCTAAATTTTAGTACTTGGTCATATTTTGTGTAACTGAGCTCATAAGATCTAATGTCATAACCCAGTGACCCCTAATAATAATTATTATCTAATATCAAGTCCAATTGATCCCAATGGTCTAATTATCTCATATCTAGTCCCCCAGTGGTTGGACGATTTTTATTTTGTTCATACTTATATTTTTCTATTTTGACTGTGCTGTTACAGAAATATGCTATTGCTGCAAAATATAAGTAGTACCACTATAGTACTTTATCTTTCCTATTAAGATATCTCAGAATTCAATTTAATAGTACGAAATAAATGTGGATGACAGTTCTCATTGTATTTTGTTTCATGAAATAAGCTTAAATTGCAAATCAGTTTGTAAATATTCATTCAAAACGCCATTGGATGATAAAATCCTCCAATTATGTGAGTTCGATTCTGTGTTAATTGTTCTGTAAGTGACTTGGAAAGTATGTATGTTTTAACTTGTGGCGGAGTGGATATCTTGTTAACGTATGACGTGATAAGACGGCCAATCAGAGAGCAGCGAATTATCGATTGGGCCAGTGACACGAGAACCGTACGAGTACTTATCGGTCCTGCTTCTGCCTAGCCCAGCCAGTTAAGTCCAGAACAGCCTCTGCGGTATGAATCATTTATTTCAAGCAAACTCGGTTTATATACCAGACAAACAGACCGCATCACACCATAAAATAGAAAATAATATTTGTACAAGATCAAGCCAAATGTGGCTGTGAACGTGGGAGACAATAATCAATAAACTGAATATAATTTAGGGACAGTAATTCGTATAATAATAACTCATAGATCAAAATGAAGCATATAATAAGATGAATACAGATATACACAATCTAATTACTCAATAGTTAAACCATAAGAATTTATATAGAACAATAGTCCATTAATAGGTCCTGGGAGTTACCCGTGCCCCCAAATGCCCTGGTACGGCCGAGTGGGAAGAGTCCGCTCTCCCTCTACAAATGCTCTCACATGGCCACGCGTATATAGCATCTACCAGGGAAGTCCTACTCACTGCTTTCTCAAGGCAGGGGTGTTGTTTACGAAAATGAGAGAACGAAAAGCGAGTGTCCGGCGATTTAACCGGGTTGGTGGACGTGGAGAGCGCACCTAGGGGAGTTGGAAAACCCTGATTCCAAATCAATGGTGCACATGGGCTCCAGTATCCTGAGGGAACGAATGGCGTATAAATTAATCATTGGTGACCGGCTACCATGGGACAGCATCTCCTTACGATGCTACACTGCCTTGTGGGTTAGACCTTTAGGTCAAAGGCTCGAAGTGTGGCCCCCTGAGAAAATTATCTGCTTCGGTTTGGGCACCCGGACAGTATCACAGCCCTCACACAAATCAAATGAGATTTGTGTAGTGCATATGTATCTGGTGCTCCTTTGTACTAATATTTGTTTTTAAATAAATAAATAAAGTTAACCGTAATTACGTCTTCACTAGGATATAACAACGTATGAATATCTTTAAGTTGTGAAACTATGTAAAATCGCATGTCAAAATGAAGATTTAGAAGTGTACTACACCTTTTGTTCTGATTTCAAGTCGCTTAGCTATCTGCACCCGTAAACATATCAGTGATCAAACGCAGGAACATAAGGTTGTCAGGTGTTCGCTTAGTCTATAGACTACTGAACTTTCTTCATTACGAAAACCAAGAAATCGGTTGTGAATCGACTTATGACAAGGCTGTTGAGTTGAAGATTAGGAACTACTGATACACTAACTTCCTGTCATATTGATATGTATAGTTTTCAGGTAGTATCAAAAGCATTAGAAACTGACTGAAGAAAAGTGACATCCAATGAATTCGGAATACAGGATATTAAGAGACGAGGCTATTGGTCTACTGTTATCTGAATAATTTATCATTCAGGAGTGTATGTCAGTTCGAACCAAACATATGTGTGGACAAAAACAGACTTACATTCAAGATGATCGTAACAACAAACACCAGTTTACAGGCAAGACAAGAACAATAGGAAATTTCATTTCGGACGTTGAAATTAGGATAGTTTGTTGTTGAGATTTAGCTACTCATGAGGGATGTGATCAGATGAAACAACATGCTATGGAAAGCGGTTGTTTTCAATCAGTGTCTAAATTTTTAGTCAAGCGATAGGTAACATATTCGCCAACAAGGTTTGAGTTATATTAGGCGAATTGCCTCATTCCATGTTAGATGCTAAAAACTGCGTGAGTTAACTTTACTCATCCCAGTAGGTTATGTTGCAATTCATAAGTTGATAAACGTGTGACACAGCTAAATCTTGTATAGTATATCAAAACTATGATTTTTTTTTGTATGACAGAAAGAGATGATGATCTGAGTACTTAAACTACGGAGTACATCTTAGCAGTATTTAAAGTGAAAAGATACTGTTCAAGATCAAAATAATCTAAAGGTGTGATATTAGCACTCCACTGGCGGCCTGTTTAAACATCTGGGACACCTGTTCCTGTCATCTAGATATTTCAACAAGTTATCTAATTTCGTTTGTTTTAATACATCATTATGCCTATTAATCGCACAACCTATTCAGATGCGTTTCTGAAAAGTGTAAGACCTTTCGCTGTAAAGGTTACAGAAGGCCTAATCAGAGATATCGTGGTTGCTGGCAATATACAGCGAGAAGAATGTACATTATCCAGATGTCGATTGACTGGGCTGCTAACTTCTAACTGGCGATCACTCAATATTTATCGTCAGGAAGGACGAAGAAGTAAGAAACGGAAACTTGTTGAAGTACATTGTGCTGAGAATTCTATATTGTACCAAAAATATAATATTGAATAAAGCTAATAATAATAATAGCAGAAAATCAATTAAGAACTGAAAAGATTGTTAATATGAAAACAATATTTATTTCAAAATTGGTTACAATAAGGCGACTAAAAAGGGCTGATGGGATGTTCCGAATAAAATTTCTTATTATAATAGTTTTAATATGGAAAAAATATCAAGAAATTTGTTATCAACGTATTTTAGGAACTAGATTGCATCAAACCATAATATCAATTCAAACTAATATTCGTCGTTTATTTTATGCTGCTTATCTAATTTATAAGTAGGGTAAATCTCCCTGTCTAATAAGATCAGCTGCCTAATCTATCAGTTCGAAGACATAATAAAAAGGAAATAGTAGCAAATACGGGGGATAGACGACCAGCAACCTACCTAAGAGAATGCTTATGTGTGTATCAGGAAGTACTGGTACAATAGACATAGGCTAAATGGTATGCATTTAATGTGTAAAAAACAGTCTGGTACCACAAATACAGTTCTAAGGGAGTGATCAACGTCTACCCTCCTAAGTAGGTCAATATACCTATATGTATATTATGGAATGCATGGGGTAAAACCTGTATGTTACAGGTGTGTATGCAACGTATATTTGCTCACATGGAAGGTATATCTGTATATATACCAAAAACTTTTCGGATGAAAGTCTATGTCCTACCTAGTATGCATGTAGACTATACCTAACCAGGGTAAATAAAAACTTCAAAAATCATTTACTTGCTCTTCTTAGGATACGGAGATGCACATAAAGACCTGTGGGGTCGCGATTCTTACAAAATCACATCCACAAAATGGGTTTTTGAGCGTTGAAAACACGAAGTTCGTTCCAAAAGGGCCAACTGAGGCCTCATCCGAAAAGGATTTAACTACCGATCTGGCTGGAACACCGCACCACACCGTATCAGAGTGAATCGTATTGGGATTAACGCACAAATTGAGATATTCCACTAATTGTTTAGAATATCAAGGTTTTAAAAAGTAAATTATTGACACTTTCTTTTAGTTTATCACTGATAGAAACAAAGAATTCGACTTACAAATATCGCAATGAATGTGCTGAGCATTGATGCTTAAGTAGTCAATAAAGCGGATTCCCTTCGTATATTTGGTATTTCCCATGAATATTTCAGAGCACGTTTAAAATAATTATGTACACGGTGCATAGTGAATTGTGACCTGTTACAAGATCGATTAAACCGGATAAATAACGTGATCATATTTCGTATTTTATACACATTTAGTATCACAGTTGGATAGTTAAGAACACCAAAATCCCAATCAGTGATTCTCATAACCTTTCTTATAATAAGTAATCTTGGTCTAAATCACTGAACTCAACAGCTTGAAAAAACATATTAATTTAGACCTAGTAAATCTATTATTTTAGAGACAATGCGATTGCATGTTATTCATTCACAAACTGAGGTTGAAATAAAAGTTTAGCAGTAAGCTCATTCCTTAAGTGTGAATCGAAGTGTACCACCCAATAATGATACATTGACCACAGCTCCAAATACAAAGTACTACATATTCGTAGACGACTTTGGAAATAACTATGGATAACTATTGATGGAATATAGTGAAGTTTCATATCTTTTACAATGGAAGCCAAGATTATTGATTTAAATTGCGTCGGATTCTTAAAACTGTATTATTGTATGAAAACCATTATTAAACGAACCAATAACATAATTTGTCGATGATATTTTAGAAAACTTTTTCTTGAATGAAAACAGAAGTCATAGTTTACTGATAAATAATAGATTAGCAATTTTTTGTTCCATAGATTCAGTGTAATATGTACAACGAAGCGAAAAACTAAGGGGAAAATATATAAACATATTCAAACATACAAAAATAGATACATATATTTCCGTACTGATAGGCTGGGGAACAAATGAATCTGACAATTCTATGATTTATTCAGGTCCCAATATGTAAGGATGTTCATCCCAAAACTGATCTTTAATGATATCGATATTTGCTTGTTCAATGGTTGACTGTTTAAATAATATTAAAGAAAAAAATGCAGTAATAACAATCAACTCTGTCACACATTTTAGATAAAAAGAATGTACTATGATACAAAAGGAGGATAAGTGACAAGACCATGACAGGTACTTATTAATGTAGACGATTCAGATGACAGTTTATCAGCAGCTCAGTCTGGTTAACGGTATTCAAGTTTTCAACTAAATTGATGTCTTTCTTTGATACGATATTGAATTACAGACCTGACAATAAAGTGGCGGTATGTAGATAATTGACAAGAAATCCTGAATCTAGATTTTGTACTACAAGTCATTCGTCAGCAAGGTGTACCTGTAATATTGAGGGAACTGATGCTCCCTAGTGGGTTCAATGATGTGTTACCCAGTTTCACAGTCAGAGACAATGTCATTAGGATATTCGGTTGCAACTAACACATAGCTGGGTTGGGATACATTTACAATTGATTGATCACTGAGTAATAATCAATGTCTGGTGTGTCAAGTTCTTCTTACCGTCAACCGAATTTTATAGATCGAGTTACATGGAGTAATACCGAAATCACAACTTGACAGATAGAATTTGATAGGCACTAGGAAATACTTAGCATAAATGTCAAAGGTCACTACTTGGAGATCAATCGATTGCAAAGACTATGATAATGACTTTTGACCGATGGAATCATTTGCAAAAAAATATCAATTTGAAAAATTCAGCTTAGGCTGGATATCACTAAGCATTTCAATACTGGACTTGAAGAAAGGTGAATATTTACAACCAAGCCTGGCATGTTTTTCCAGATGTAATGACCATGAACATCAGTTAAGCATTAGGTAATTATGAAGATTAACATTATAAAAATCACATCAATTAAGGTGAGTCGTTAGGGAATAAAATAATGGTTTTCATTTTTTTTTATTCTCAAATTATGACGTTCTGTGACCGACACTAGCTATATAGGACAAATCTCAGCTCCTAAATCTAAGCTAATACATCAGGCAATTACACTGACAAACAGGAACTTCCATCTCTGAAAATGTCTGAATTTAACTACTTAGGATTTGACAGATGATTCCCATTTAAACTTTAAAAATTAAAAACATGAAGTTCAGCAAATGGATCTCTTTTCAACAAATTTATTATCAAGCTGTACAATCAAATATATATGAAATTTTTTTGTTAAAGTACTAATTCCGTTAGGAAATGTGAACAGGAATAACCGAGATGACATAGTAGAAAGATTATAATACTAGATTACGTAATACGAGTAATAACAATAGATTTAGTGAATATAATAAGATGATTAAAATGTTTTTTCTGTTACAATTAAGGTTATAGAGGTGTAAAAATAAATAAGGTAATATGATGAATATGCACGAATAAAATAATGAGAATATAAGAAGAGCTTTTGTGGAGATTTCAGTATTTTCATAGTTGAAATCCTGAGTCAATTGAAGCTAGACCACCATGGAAAACCTGGAAGCACTAAAGACAATTGGTAAACGGTTGTTCAAACTTCGCGGATTGGTTGAAGTTAGACATTAACACCGTTGGATGACGGCTCAGTGGTCTAGAGGTTAAGTGCTCTGGCGCGAGATTGGTAGGTTCTGGGTTCGAATCTCGCGAGGCCGGATCGTGGATGAGCACTGTTGATGAACCCCACAATAAGATGAGTTCGCCGTCCAGTGCTTCCAGGTTTTTCATAGTTGTCTAGCTTCAACTGACTCATGATTTCAACTATGAGAATATAAGACATAAGTAAAGAGGAATTCAGTAATAGTAATAATAATAATAATGGTAATAATAATGGAATAATTATATTAATTAAGGCCACGGTAACGATAACGATAAGACGTACTTCTTTTGTACGCATAGTTCTGGTTTAAGCTCATGGATGGTAAGAGCTTCGGCTATTTTTAAGAGTTGGATACGAACAAATCTAGGTAGGTTTGAACGAATCTTATAAACAACCTTAAAATCAAACTGTGGATCCGTAGAATGATTACAGTCGATTAGGTGTTCAAATATGAAACTCCTAACTGCTTTCCTTTCACCCTTGTAGAAGCAAACTAGTATATATTCCCGTATTTGAGTTGAAAGCGAGCGCTGGCTATGGCCGATGTACCTTGCCCCACAAGAGCAGGTGAACTGGTAGATGCACATAGAGACGACCAGACGCGGAAGCTTATCTTTTATGGATACAGAAAATAAGTTCCCACCAGTGAAGGTTATTCGCAGTTAAGCCACATTAAATGTCCTTTTAATCGTTGTTGTCAGACGATTTATGATTACATCTGATGTTCGATCACCTTTAAAATCCAGACTCACATAAAGGTTTTACTTTAGGACGGAACAACTAGGTTTCCTGTTGAAACTACTACTATGGTCTCGCTCCCTTTCTAACGCGAAGTCTATGGATGGGTGGCATGAGTTAAAGGTGTGTAAAATATCCTCTAAATCAATATTATCGTCACAAACGACGAATGTGTCGTCACGTTGACGAAAAATGGCTATCCAGACTGTTTCATAGAGAAGAATATGAATAGAAGTAGTTTCGACAGGAAACAAAAAAAAACATTTTAGTTATCTTATTATATTCACTAAATCTATTGTTATCACTCGTATTACGTAATCTAGTTTTATAATCTTTCTACTACGTCATCTCGGTTATTCTTGTTCACATTTCCTAACGGAATTAGTACTTTAACAAAAAAATTTCATATATATTTGATTGTACAGCTTGATAATAAATTTGTTGTAAAGATATCCCTTCGCTGAATTTCGTGTTTTTACTTAGGATTTGCCTCTTTCTCATCTAGAGTTATTTACAAATACGACGACCTTTCTGAATTGGAAACTAGGTGTCATTATTGCTACTCTAACCTAAGCCTCTTTGATGTGCCAAAATTCATTCTGTAACAACTAGGTATCTTACGCCACTGACTTCATCTGCGCCTTTTGTTACTAGCCTCTGAAGACCAGATTTTTGTCAGCAATCAATTACAATGCTATTGCTTATTGCCGTCTTCGCAGTCCACATGGATGAGTTTCAGAACATTTATGAATTCGGTGAAAGTTCCTGGAACTCAATGATGCTTACCAACAAATTATTCTTAATTAATAGCACATGTGTCATAATAGACTGAGAATCCTAAAAGGCTACCTCAAGATGAATACGTCCATTGTTTCCAAATACAGTATCTCTGAATGAAGGATAGTTATAACAAATTACAGTATCTCCGGATAGAGACAGAAAGATCATACAACGGAATGGCTCGAATAAGTTTGTACACTAAGTATTATGTGTTTGTACATAAACAGTAGGATTTATCTTGATTGCGATGGATTGTTCTGCTCCGTGTTTTACTTAGCCGAGAGTGTAACCTTCGTGTTTAAGTATATATATATATATATATATATATATATATATATATATATATATATATATATATATATATGCCACGCAGTCGATTCCTATCACATTAAATTCTTAAAAGTGTTATTAGTCAATGCTCACAAATCCTACCGTCAAGAAACAAAACTTCATAACAGATTGTATAGCCAATTAAGAAATCACTCTGATATCGAGTAACTGGTCAGAACAATAAATTCTAACGGTTTTCTCATTATCACCATGCAGATGAGCGGATAAGAGCAAGTTAATTAATTATTTATAAAAATGAAAATTATTTGTATTTCAACTTACTTTATTTCTAAATAATACAGTGCCTTTGCGAAATAATTCTGGTTCATTGTTATAATTACAGTTGAATTGTGAAAACAATAACTCATTTTTGTCACTTGATAGAGTTCCCTGTAACAGATATATATAAATATGAATATATATATATATATATATATATATATAACTACTATTATGGGTACGGGTTTATGGAGATTGTCAAGTTTTTCATTGAGATCGTGAATCGATGGATATTAGACCACCACTGTAAACCTGGAAGAACTGGATGGCCGCTTCGTCCTGGTGTGGGACTCTTCAGCAGTGTGCACCCACGGTCACGGGATTCGAAACCAGGACTTTCGGTCTCAAATGGATACGTTACCTTATGGATATGCTACACAGTGCATGAAGCTCTCTCTCTCTCTCTCTATATATATATATATATATATATATCCATGGGACTTAATGATTTATTTGACTTGATGACATATTACTTGTTTCGATACCCAACAGGAGTATTAAACAGACAAGATATAACAAAACACCTAGTTTATGGATCTGATAGGCCATTCAAATAACAAACCGTAGTTACAACTAATTACAAGAGACAAAAGTGAAGTGTTACTAGTTACTTTATTATTTATATTTTCATTCTTGATCAATAAATTGTTAATCTGATTTCGGTTGAATATTTTGCATTGCGTTGATTCCCTAATATTTTAAGACCAAAATATCATAGGTTTTGCCTTGTGTAGGGCTTGAAGTACACAATTTCGAGGAGTACCATCTATCCAACAAATTTTGGTTTCTAGAAAATGATCAGCTGAAATCAGTCTATAATCTATTTTCAATTTGTAACAATCTTCTCCAATTTGTGATTTCACTGAATAAAATTCTTTAGGAAGTATGGTGTTCTCTAAACTGGATGGTTTAGTAATCAGAATTTGTTTTTCTACTAAGTACCATCTATCTGAAGAAACACATCATCCGTAAAATCCTTATCTTGAACAATAAATATTCTTCAGTATTTAAAATTTATTTATTAGACATTCAATTATTACCGTAGTTTTAACAAATCAACTGAGTTGTTGGATAATAAAAATCACTTATAAATATTAGGTGGTTGTAATGTTACACTGATAACAATTGTTCTAGGAATTTACATTTTCGCGCTCGCGAACACCTCTTACTGTGGCTAATCAGTGGTGTGGTGAAGAAAGTGAACAGCTCGGTATTGGCCCATTTAATGCAAACTGATCACAGTGCAAGTATAAAGCAATCCTTTTCAATTATTTACCAAGTCAATGACTTTTTGCCAAAGCTTGTCAGACTTAAAGTCCTCTAAACGGCTGAAGCAGTAGCCATCTGGATGAAGAACCAGGAGCTATACATACGAAAGAAATATCTTCAAGCTCTTCTCCTCCCCTGGCCAATTAATCAGTGGTAATCTTAGCTATTGAATGACGTAATTTGACTATCATACTTAAAGACCTTTCATAGTCATATGTAATTGTCTCTATTATCTTTATTCACAAATCCGTGTATTTTTATAGTTGAATTCATGAGTCAATTGAAGCTAGACAACCATGGAAAACCTGGAAGCACTGGACAGCCGTTTCGTTCTATTGTGTGACTCCTCAACAGTGCGCATCCACGATCCCACCTCGTGAGATTCGAACCCAGGACCTATCAGTCTCGCGCCAGAGCACTTAACCTCTAGACCGCTAAGCCGTCATCTAACGGTGTTAATGTCTAACTTCAACCAATCCACGAAATTGAGCAACCATCCACCATTGTCTTTAGTGAGTTACTATCCCACAATAGGGCGAAACGGCTGTCAAGTGCTCCCAGGTTTTCTATGGTAGTCTAGCTTCAATTGACACATGATTTCAACCAATAAAATTACTAAAATCTCCACAAAATCACTTCTGATAATCTTTGTATTATTATTTTTATTGGTTAAACATCATTATTAATCTTCCCAATATGTGATTCGATTACTTCTCATTCATGTTACCAATAATTTTTTACACAATATAGTCTTCCATTAAACATTTGATCGAATTATAATTACACTATTATTTCTTTCACTCTATTTGACCCATATTGATTCCAATCATGGATCTTAAAAATATTACTTAAAATATATGAGCTGATTCAAGTTAACCTTCTATATGAGTCATATCAACATTAACAATTTTATTCTATTTGATTTGACAATCCTAACTTTACATACTGTAAACTATGCACTTGGCCCTTAACCTGGCCATTTCCTTCGGATTATTAATTTGGATATATATTATTGTAGAACCTGAAGAGAGAATTTATCGAAAAGAATATTCTTCATTCAACTATTATTAATCTTTGAATATGAGATGAGGGATCTTTAAATGATTAAAATGTTTTTTTCTTTTTAATTCATGTAAGATTAATCATTAATCAAACATAATTCACATTTTTGAATTTATGCGCATTTTTTTTTAGTGTCTATTTAAGTTCTACTAACACATGTTCTGAGTAGATGTTCTATTGATTAATGAATGAATGATATGTTGGATTAAGATAATAATAATAATAATAATAAAGTGATTAAGTTTATCTGCGATTTTTATATCAATAAGTGAATGAAGTAATATTAACATAATCATACCCCCTCCCTTCAAAAAAAAATCAATACAAAAAAAAACTTGATTAAATTTACATAAAACAAAAAAATTGAGTGATTTGTACTTAAATATCATTGATTTTTTTTCTTAAATTTATTTTTTTTTTTCTAGTCTATGAAAACAAATTAGGTAATGTGAATGATATTCGAATAGAAATGATAACATTTAAAACTAAATAAGTTCAAGTAATTTTATAATTTGAAAAGTTGAGATCATGAGTCAATTGAAGCTAGATCACCATGGAAAACCTGAAAGCATTGAATGACCGTTTCGTCCTAGTATGGAACTCCTTAGAAATGCGCGTCTATGATCTTCGGTTTCGAATGACAACGCTTAACTTCTAGACCACTGAGTTGGCCGGCATCCAATGGTGTTAATGTTTAACTTCAATCAATCCACGATATTGCACAACCGTACACCATTGTCTTTAGTGAGTAACTGCCTCACAACAGACACGGTTGGACTCCAATGGTCAAGGCTTCTCATAAGAACTCCAGGAAATCTATCTTGGAGCCAGTCGCTAGTGAGCACATGATGATTATTATCAGAATGGGGGCTTGTGGAGATTGTAAACTGAAAGTCTTGGGTTTGAGTCCCGTGTGCAGGATCGTGGATGCGCGCTGCTGAGGAGTTCCGTACTAGGATGAAACGGCCGTCCAGTGCTTCCGTGTTTTCAATCGTAGTCTAGATTTAATCGACTCATGAATCCAACTATTAACATTACTACAATCTCCACAAACCCCTATTCTGATTATAGATTCCTGTTGCCTTGGTTATGAGGTGAAAATTTCTAAATTTCAGATATCACGTTACAAGTTCAAGTATCGCCTCTCTCATCTACTTCAATTTTGACAGCCGGGTAAAATCACTAGGCCTCATCATACTAAGAATGTGGTTCAAAGCCAAATACACAAATAGGTGCATAGTAAATCAGTTAGGAAAACACATCCAGCGATAAACTTTCGGCTGAAAGTCAGAAAACATGATAATAATAGCAACACTAATAATTACTAGTATAAGGTTGTGGAGATTGTTGGAATTTCTAGTTTATACGCATTGAGAGTACTATTACACTGAATAAAAAAACTAGAGATTTTACCCGTTTTCATATGGATTGTAATGATATTCAATCATTTCATGAATTAATGCCATCCAATGAATGATTTACATCAATTTTATAAAAAGCCAGCGATAGATTATCAAGATAGAACATCGTTTAGTATGAGTCAAGTATACTTCGATCTTCCATTTTACCAAAAACATTCATTCACTAGCTCTATCGGATAGAAAAAAAGTTGCCTGAAGTGACTCATCACAAAACTAACATGATGATTTTCAGTAATGAAGTGCACTGATTGTCATGATGAAACTAAAAAATAACGATAAATTGACTAGTAAATTATACTCGTTTCATTGAGTAACGAGAATATCATAAAACTACAAACAGTCTATACCAGTTAGAAAAACTTATTACAGTAAAAACACTTTTTAAAATAAACATGAAAATAATGTAGGAAAATGTTGATAGGTCAAGATGGATTAGTTCAAGGACAAGTAAAATAATGATTTAACATATCAGTTATCAGTAAACTGAAATTCTCAATTCCAATTTAGTTACTTCCTATCAGAAACGAACATCAGTGATCAGATCTATACGTAAGACTTTCATGTTATCTGACCTCAGTAGTCATGCTTTTTAGGTATGCTGTAAAATGAAACATCCTGTCTTACCGTCAACTCGTTTGCATAAACATAACCAATCGAAGTCATAGTTTGTTTGAGCTAATTGTTTGGCGAAACAATTTCGCGGGTAAAACTTGATGATGCGATTATTTTATGGAAATTACAAGTCGTCAAGCACACTGTACTGTTATTCCAGAGTGCATACACATGGTGAAATAGATGTTATCCAATCATATGTTTTAATTAATTACACATGTCGTAACTCATATGGTCTGTACTGTCACAACTTACAATGAGTAAGGCCTAAACAATTTGCTTAATTTACAATTGACTAATCACTGGGTGGTGATCAATGTTATGTATGTCAGGTCCTGTTGACTACCTCTAATCACCACCTTAATTTGCTTAATTAAATGATTTAATCGCAGAACAATAATTAAGCGAAATGTTCACTCTAACATCAAAGATAACATCTATTCTGTATGTGGATTATGAAACCAGCAAATAATTTAATCAGTTTCTAACTGATAGAGAACAAATGAACTAGACAAGATTTAACAAGTTACACTGTTTCAAGATTCTGTGGTAAGTCATACGTAAGCTTCGATGAGGTCATCATCAGTTTTATAAGTTCATGTCGAAATCAATCTGTTTAGCGATAAATGCAATACGAGCTCTAAGTTTATTTTATTCAAAAATATAACCGCTTCCAACCTAATATATTGTTTTCTTATTATTGATTACGTTGGTTAACAGTTAACAGTTGAATCATACTTTAGTTGGTAACACATTAATCAATAGACTAACCATCTGACGATAACCACTAATAATAATTGTAAACTTTATAGAAACGACTTTTTCTTAAATTATTTTGTAAAAGAAGAAAATTCCAGGGTATATTATAAATTGCTTACATATACTGTGGTATTAATACATATATTGATCCATTATCTATCACATTTCGGAATAACTATGATTGATTACTGAAATTCATTTATTAAATGGCAGAAAGTTATGACGAATGTACTTAGAGCTCATTTATAACTATCATAGTATTCAATAACATTGTTACGTTATTTCATAGTCAATGTCTTCTAAAATTCACTGATGATCTATAGCAGTATAGTAGTATAATTAACTTTGATGAAAATTTCACACGTCTTATATCACTTGACAAGAATCATTATAGAAGAAAAAAATGTGCTTCACTGGATGTTGTTTATAGCTTTTTAGTGCTTGAAATGCTGGTTAATTATTCCGAAAAATACAAGCTATCAATTGTTGAATTCATTAGTCCATCCAAGCTAGATCACAATTGAAAACCTGGAAGCACTAGACGACCGTTTTCAATGATGGACTAGCTTAGGTAGACTCATGAAGCCAATTATCAACATTAGTACAATCTTCAAAAATCCCCATTCTGATACTATTAATTGATTAAAACACCTTGACAATGTCTATCGTTCACGGTATATTAGAAAAATAGAAATACGAGTTATGAAGAAGTGTTATATAATTTCAAACATTCCGACCATAGCAAACCAAATAAGTATGAATGAATGCATGAATTATACAGTATTTGATGTGAATTGACTTGGCGATCTCATCAATATGTGAATTAGGGACTCAATTTACATAGCCAGACGTGTAGCACAAGATATAGTTACACAGATATAAACCAAGATTCACACATGTACGAAAAATGTGCAGAGATAAAAGTTAATAGGTGGTCACATGGATCATACTAAAACAATTAATAAGAATAAAAATGACGCATCTAATTAACAAACTATTTTTATCCGACCATACACTTAAGAATAAAATACCCCCTTATGGGTTTTAAATTCTGATAATTTTTAGCGTGATATGAGTCGCTATATACTATCCATATCTAACATTGACGAAGTACATATAGTTTATAAAGTGTTAATAACCAAATAGATGACCAATATCAAGTCATATTTTACACTCCCAACGTTCTATCTAAGCTTAATCTCATTGTAATTAGTCCTAAATCAATTGTTAATCAATGAACTTTGTAAAAGCATGATTCATGCATTTGTTCCAGCTCCTATTACTGTTCAGTTCTGGGTCATATTATTTCATTTCTTAATGATCATTAAAACAACACTTGATAATTTTATACTTCAAAAGTAGATGAAACATCAATACCTATTTGTACTTGGCTGAACTATGATTTTGTGAAAAACTCTGGCTGGAAACTCATCTGTATTACAAAAAATATAATTTTTGAATAATAAATATTTGTAAGAAGCATAAAAATTATATATAGCTTAGTATATGTAAAATAATTGAGATATTTTCGATTGATTCTACCCATGAAGGGATGATGATTCGATACTATGACTGATAAAGAGATTCATAACTACAGCTGATTTTGTTCCTTAGAAAGAGGATAGAATTAGAAGAGATTTTATCAGAACTACTAAAATACTTACTGAAGTTCATACATCTAATTCTAATCTCAGAGAGAAACATTTATAAGCAAGCACTTCAGTTAGATTGAATAAAGCCAAAGCAACAAATAAGACAAAATAATATAAATTCATTATATTTATTGGTTTCTCATAAGCTCCTTACAACCGTATATTTATTTAAGTGTAACGGTGAGATATGATATAATAAGAGTTCATCGACATTGATAACAGAAAGAATAAAAATAAAAATGGTTATCAATAATAACCAAATATATATCTGTACATGAATAGGTGTAAACTCATTTGGAGTTGCCTGAGTTTCCCTCTGAGTCTATTTACAAATTCAACTGGTTCTCTGGAGATAGTTAGATTGGGCGTGCTACTAGGCAAATTAACCAACAAACGAGTGAACATATATCTGTACGTTGTTTGCTTGAATCTTCCCATTGATGTTTAGGACTGCAATTGATCAGTATGCACATATACCAATAAGAGACTATTCAATTGTAGTCCTAAACATCAATGGGAATATTCAAGCAAACAACACCCAGTGAGTTGAAACTTCATCCCACTGCACAAGCAAGTTGCTACCGCCAATCAGTAGCTGAGTCGATGACACGATGGATTTTGAAGTCAACAGTACTGGGTTCGAGTCCCAGAGTGAACATCAACTCTGAGATGCAGGTACATCCAGCTGACGAGTCCCAAATAGGACGAAGTGGCGCGCGTCCTGGATTCCACTGCTAGCCACCATCCATCTTTGCTTATCTATCTGTGTAGTTTGGAAAGGGCCAGATGAAAATAATACGTAGTTCTATATCAGGACACCACGTTAACAGTCATCATGTGGTAGATAAAAGCAAATCATTTCAAGTGATCTATAGTATACCTAATGGTGTACAGTTCCGTCTTCCACGTAGGGATCTGAACCTATAACCCTAGTTTATGTGTTCAGAAGGAATTCGTAGTGGTTCTGTCCTTTCCCTTCGCCAGATATGAATTAACATAAAATTTGATCATTTAACCTTTTTTACTGTCGATATTCTTCAAAACCAAATTATTTACATACTACGTTATTTTAAGTGTTTTGTGATTATTATTCTAGTCTGTTTATCCAAGTTTGACCTAATTTGTGTTGAACTATTGTATGGAATTTAATACTTCACAATGATTTGTAACGCTCTTTAAACCCTATAAAATGAGTTTTCTCAAGGCCACTTTCGCGTTGCTTAAAGGTCATCCATAGATTATAGTCTTAACGTGAAAGCTAGGATACGAATGACAATGGTCGCTAACTATCATCTGTGAGTTATCGAGTATATACGTTAGTGGTAAACAAAATAGAACCGATAAACATTTGTGCATCGTTTCACAACTTCACACAAAAGGCACAATGAGAGAGTGAAAATCAACAGAAAGAAAATGAATGTAGTCGGAATATAAATGATAAAAAAGACAAACATGAACAATCTAGTTTGAAAACAAAAAACATTTGGGAGAGAAAGGTGCCAAGTAACATCAAAACTCAAGTATAAAGTAAAGAGAGAGAATGAATGCGTTTTATGCCATTACGACCATTTCGGTATTACGTCATCTAAAGCCTCCAATCGTTGTTTAAAATAATTGAACTGCACCAATCATTAGCTTTGTACCCTCAACAGTAGCTCAGTTCAACCGGTAATCAATCTATTGATTATTCTAATGTTTCGATTTGGCTAACCTTATTTTTCTTTAAACTTTCTTCTATGTTAGTTACCATTGTATATCTGAGTATAAAAAGTTCAGGCGCGCAAAATATACTTTACAGCGATATAAGATTATGTAATTTCACAGCTTCATTAATCGAACTAATATTGTTACTGTCATAATTCAGAACTATTTTATCGTGTAACACAATCACACATATCAAACCGCTTGACCGAGAACCAATTATCAATCACAATAAGAGTAAATTGATGCAAACATGAGGATAGGAAGGGAAAATTTCACAACAGAAAATAGCCTCTTATAGTGGTATAACTTGAAGTATCTATCTAAAATCCGTGACCAATCACAGTTCACTTACAATGGATATCTCAGCTATCTATTACCCTATATCCAACCTTAGCACTGCTCACTTGACGACTTCTACGTTATACCCCAGGTTTGAAGATATCTATGATTGAATATTGGCAACTTACACAAATCTTGAAACCTAAAAATCGAAATTCCACAGTCAATCTATGTAAAATGAAAACGTAATTAATTTTACTCTATATGAATGTTAATAGTAGTTGAGTATAATCTGTTCGATTGAATATCGAGAATTGTATTGATTTCAAGTTGTTGATGTCAATTTTAATTTGTTCTTTTTTTTCAACACTTTTAAATACATTTTGTAAATCGTTATTGGATGGTTCAAAGTTATGGCATGATTACATTAAAAAAATATTTATTTATTGAAAGTTGAAAGCGTGAGTCAATTGAAGCTAGACAACCATGGAAAACCTGGGAGCACTGGACGGCCAACTCGTCCTATTATGGGACTCCTCGGCAGTGCGCATCCACGATCCCGCCTCGCGAGATTCGAACCCAGGACCTACGGGTCTCGCGCCAGAGAACTTAACCGATAGACCACTGAGCCGGCATCCAACGGTGTTAATGTCTAACTTCAACTGATCCACGAAGTTGAGCAACCGTTCACCAATTGTCTTCAGTGAGTTGATATCTCACAACAGACGTGGTTTGAACTCCACTGGTCACTGCTTCTCACCGTTGGATGCCGGCTTAGTGGTCCATCGGCTAAGTGCTCTGGCGCGAGAATGGTAGGTCCTGGGTTCGAATCTCACGAGGCGGGATCGTGGATGTGCACTGTTGAGGAGTCCTACAATAAGGCGAGTTGGCCGTCCAGTGCTTTCAGGGTTTCCATGGTGGTCTAACTTCAACTGACTCACGCTTTCAACTGTGAGAATACTAAATCTCCACAAAACCCCTTCTGATAATAATTAGTGAAAGAACAATTGTTTTCTCCATTATTGCTTTGTTTTCAATGGTCGAATAAATATCAACTGGATGTGAATCCAGTAACTCCATTTAATTGTCATCCATATAATGATAATAATAATAATAATAATAATAATAATATAGTATTCTAGTTATTTTAAGAAAGTATCATCTCGTATTACTGAACAACTTCTAATTACAACATAGAAGATACTAATATAAATCATATTTGTAAATTAATTCCAATTCGGTCAATCACACATCAACTACTATTACGATTAATACACTGTTTTTTTAGACATGAAACTTTAAGGCGTTAGCCTACTACTGGTTAAAGCGTTTGGTTTGTAATGATCAGATCACATGTATAACACTTGCTATACATAATTGTACAAACTGTTAGTATCACTAGTCTCTATTACATAAACCATGTATGTGTCTTCAAGCTGAGTATGATAAACTTGTACTTGAGAATTAGGTTAAACTACATGAACGTAAGTAATTAATTCATCTAATAAACACAACCATTAAAAAAATTGAAAAAAGCAGTCTTACTCTTAGGCGTTCTTCAGCCTCTGTTCCACTTAGACCAGCATTTTGAACAAGTTTCCAAAAACAAGTGTTATACAGATTATTCACGTGACCTTGGATAAAAATAAACAATTTACAGTGAAATTTCCAGTACACAGTATAAGCGTTTAATTGTAATGAATAGAACGGTTTATGTGAATTAGAAACGCGATTTTTAACAATCTAGGGAACAGAATAAAATCCGTAATACATCACAAATAATAAAAAAGCTTACAAATTATAAATGTGAGAAAAATATTAACCTTATGTTGAACAAAAAGCGTTACTCGACTAGTATACCAAAAGTTCATGCTGCATTCGTTCATTCACTAACTATCTTGCTTTTTTGCTGTTACATATGCATGGAACATAACATTTCCGAAAACGATTTTGCATCAGATCTGTAAAATCGAGTTGTCAAACGAGGGTAGACTTATTAAAACATACAAAATCCACCATGGGAATTACAAAACAATGGAGTTGAACAGAGCCTCAACCACGCTTTTGTCAGCATACATAAGAAACATTTTAAGAGATCACTGAGTGGTAATCAATCTAATATTTCTTTAGTCTTTGGTGCTGTCCAGGTTTCAGTATGACCTCTAGTCTGACATAGTACAGGACTTAGTTATATCTAAAATGGCACTGTGGTGACAGACTTGAAGGCGCTGACACAAGGCGACAAGGGTTTGATTCTAAAAAGGAGCAACAGTTCCTCTCGATAGTGTACATGAGTGATTCCAGCGATTGCCAACTAGCACAAAACCAAGGTCAAAAATTTACTGCTGTTTTAGTTTCAACTATCCAACATCAGAACAAGAAATATATTCAACCGAAACTTAAGCCTTGTTACGTAAATAGTTCTTTTTAATCCTAATATAGATACGATAAAGAGATTAGTTTTATCCAATGTTATCGATCTGTCATACGACTTAATATCTGTTTTGTTGTAAAAGGACAAAATAAGTGAAAAAAAGTATGCTTTAGTTAATTCATTTGTCCATTTTCTTGATCAACTAATCGTTGTTATACGTTCTAACATTTCAAAATACCACATTGTGTGCTTCTTAACATTTCTGAGTTGGTATATTTTGAAATTGTAGGTATATATATATATATATATATATATGGGAGAACCCAAGAATTCATTGACGAAGACCTTAGCAACCGGGAAAGGACTAAAAAACATCTCGTACTACCAGCATCTAATAGAGAATCCCCTGAAGGATGGTATGTCATAATTCGACGACGAAAAACCAGATCATTTTATCAGGTAAACACCAAAACGAATATAATTTTTCCTCTAACTATAAATTTTGAGGGCATGACCTTAAACATTAAGGAAACAATGATGGGTTTGATTGTGAAAACACTTTTTTCCCAAATATATGAAGATTTAGAATATCCAGCTGTTGCCACGTTCGAATTTGAAGTTAGGCTATTGATAGCGTGATTACTAAGGCTAATTGTTTGTAAAATGGTATTCACTGCATA
>NW_017386058.1:541406-541884 GCF_000237925.1 Schistosoma mansoni
GATTCAGACATACTCAGCCGACGAGTAAATAGGATGAAACAAACGTTCTTTATTTCCATATTAGTCACGAAATATACTTTAAAATCAACTTTATTTACAGCATAAACTGCAATACACCAACTAATTATCCATTAATACAGATCGGAAGTTAAGTGATAAAAAAATATCATCTTTTACAACGATCTTTGTAGGTAATTGAGGGAGATATGAAATCTCTATAGAATTCCAGGTCAATTCACGTTGAATAGGCAAGTTGACAGAGGCATGATCTGTCAACCGATAAGCCAAAATGTATTAAACAGAATCTAAAAACAAAGCTTCATAATTCAACCAACACTGAACTAAAACAAACATAACCATAAATTAAGCAAAGACGGATAGTGGCTATCAGTGGAATCCAGGACGCGCGTTTCATCCTATTTGGGACTCGTCAGCTGGATGTACCTGCATCTCAGAGTTGATGTTCACTCTGGGACTC
>NW_017386058.1:542084-543459 GCF_000237925.1 Schistosoma mansoni
GTTTAAATTTATTTATGTAGTATTGTTTGTTTGAATCCTCCCAGCTGGCGAGTCCCAAATAGCGCGAAACGCTCGTCCTGGATTCCACTGCTAGCCACTATCCATCTTTGCTTACTATGCTTGTGAATTAAGGCTATATTGAGGCAATACGCACAGTATGCACATATGCCAATTAGAGACTGACCAGTTGCAGTCCTAACACATCGATGGGAAGATTCAAACAAACAATACTAAGTGAATTTATAACCATAAATTATTTATTATCACCTATGACTACACTTTATTTCATCAAGAAGTATGAAGACTTTAATACATATATGACAAATTTGTATAATTTGGCTAGTTGTTCCGTTTATATAAAAACATTGATTTATACATAATTAATTGTTGAATGAAATAGATAGAAATCATAATTTGGTTTGTAAAATGTTCGATTTAATGTTATAAACATGAAGTAGAATAAAAATCGTATAGTAACTAGTATTATCACCTATTCTTGACTTTAGTTTATCTTTTGATATCATGTTTCATGATTATTGAACAAACAAAAACATTCAGTTTCACGTACTATATGAGAGTGGATCTAGTGTTTGAAAAAGTCATCGATTCCATGCCATACAACTGATCAGTGGTTGAACACGTTTATACATTTATACATTACATTTATATAATTAATGGTACATTTTTTACCGCAATTCTTATCCTTCCACCTGTCTCATCGGTTGGTAATTAAGTCAAATATATTCTGGCTTGTTCGGCTGATGTTTTTTTTCTCTTTGGAACTTATTCATCCATTTTCAGTCTAAATCACTGTTTACTACACTACATATTAATCGGTGTTACACCAGAAATTTTAGATGATATAGCTCAAAATATGTTATAGTAGAGCAATTCATTTTATTTTTTATTTTTCTTTAAATCTAGGTTTCTTTTTAGTGTCACTCCAAACATTCCATTCTTTGGTGTTGTTTATTACATCTAGGCTATATTTTGCTTGCGAAGTGGAAGTTCATCTCCTCTGCTTCTCATTCTCTTAAATTTTATTTGAACTGGTATGCGTGAACCCCATCCACTTTGTATTCATATTATGATTGACTGACTTTTTAGATAATATTACTTATAAGATCTGTTAATATCCAGAATTATCATTCTTTATTATGTCTCCCCTCATACTTTACTATTTTGTAAACTCTCACTAAAAAAATAACCCTATAATATGGTGCACAAATATGAACATTATTAATAAAAATTATTTGTTATGAGAAGTTTGTTTTGTAATACTTAGTAATTTCTTGCTGCCTTGAACACTGATATTATTATTATAACTAGAAGGGGTTTTGTGGAGATTTCAGTATTTTCATAGTTGAAATCCTGA